>NC_057801.1:764722258-764952982 GCF_018294505.1 Triticum aestivum
CGGCGACGCGGGGACGGCGCGACGGGGACGGGCCCGGGGCGGCGATGGAGACGAGGGCGGCGACGGGGACGGGGGCGGCGATGGGGACGGGGGCAGCGACAGAGATGAGGGCGGCGACGGGGACACGGGCGGCGACGGCGACGGAGACGACGGAAACAGAGGAAGAAACAGAGGGGGAATGAAATTTTCGAAGTATTGTATACATAGAAGGCACCTTTAGTACCGGTTGGAGCCACCAACCGGTACTAAAGGCCAGTTATGGCCGGCCCAAGTGGCGGGAAGCGACCCCCTTTAGTACCGGGTGGTGGCACAAACCGGTACTAAAGGCCCCCCCCTTTAGTACCGGTTGGTGGCTCCAACCAGTACTAAAGGCCTCACGCTGCCACCCCAAAGTTTAGTCCCACCTCGCCGGGCGAAGGGCAGCCGCACTAGTTTATAAACCCAGCCGTGGCTACCACTTTGAACTCCTTTGTATAGCAGGCTTGTGGGCCTAAACTCTGCGCGCTGCCCTGTGAGTCTGCTGGGCCTTTAAGGCCTGTAATTACACACCTGTGGCCTATCAGGCCCACAGGGCAACGCCCTAATTTTTTTATAGTTTTTTTTCTTTTCTGCTTTATTTTCTTCTATTTATTTTTGCGTAGTTTTTTGTATAGTTTTTTCTTTTCTGTTATATTTATTTTCTTCTATTTATTTGTGAGTAGTTTTTCATCTAGTTTGCCAAAATTCAACATTTTCAGAGTTCATTTTGTAGTGATTTTCAATTTCACGGTCATTTTGTAAACGATTGAAAAATAGCAAATATAATTTTTTTTCTTTTCTGCTTTATTTTTTCTTCTATTTATTTCTGAGTAGTTTTTTCTTTTCTGCTATATTTATTTTCTTCTATTTATTTTTGAGTAGTTTTTTTATATAGTTTTTTCTTTTCAGCTATAGTTTTTCTTTCTTTTCTGCTATTTTTTCTTTTCTGCAAAACTTGATGGTCAAAGTCTGGAGTTATAACTTAAAAAAAAGAAATGTCGACGTGCAATTAGTTTTTGCCATAACAGAAGAAGTCCGGAGTTGTAATAAGTTATTAAAAATAAAAAATAGGTGCAATGCTCGTTAATTTGCTTCAAGCCTTTCGGAATAGTGTAAACTGCACTGCGCATAGCTCCGTGCGGTCTACTGTATTCCTGAAGGCTTGAAGCTAAGCAACGTGAGCATTGATCCTCTTCTTCATCGTCTCTGCACTCAGGGCTTATAAACCACTCCTAGTCCCTCTCACTTCGCGAGGTGGGACTAAAAAATAGCTTACGTCTGGTTCATCCATGAACCGGTACTAAAGGTGCTCGTGGGGCCCCAGCCTTACCTGACAAAACCTCATTAGTACCGGTTCGTGGTACGAACCGGCACTAAATGGTGATGGTGGGGCCATAGCCTTACCGGAGGCTGACACAACCTCTTTAGGTATAAAAAATTACAAACTTTCTGTTAGTGCCCGTAGTTTTCAAATTTGAATAGTTTAAACTTTGAATTATTTGAAATTAGTGTGAATTTGTTTGCACATAAAATTTCTTCGCGTTTCAAATGCCAAAACACATAACTACCCTAACTATTACAGAGATTCCCCTCTCGGTGCGAAACACGGAAGAAAGTGATGATAGCTAGTGAAGCCGATCACATCCCAGATCTTTGAGTGTGAAACTTTTTCTTCGCGTGTGTCCCTTTGCGCCGTAACCATGGAAAATCTTCATCATTTAATGGGATGCTCGGGTCAATATTCACTGTGAATGGAGCAATTTCATCAAACTTTTCATAATCTTCTGACTTGTCTGTCTTGTCATCCACTCCCACGATGTTTCCCTTCCCAGAAAGAACTATGTGCCGCTTTGGCTCATCGTACGATGCATTCGCTTCCTTATATTTTCTTTTTCTTGGCTTGGTAGACATGTCCTTCACATAGAAAACCTGTGCCACATCATTGGCTAGGACGAATGGTTCGTCTGCATACGCAAGATTGTTGAGATCCACTGTTGTCATTCCGTACTGCGGGTCTTCCGTTACCCCGCCTCGTGTCATATTGACCCATTTGCACCGAAACAAAGGGACCTTTAAACCACGTCGATAGTCAAGTTCCCATATGTCCTGTATATAACCATAATATGTTTCCTTTCCCGTCTTGGTTTCTGCATCAAAGCGGACACCACTGTTTTGGTTGGCGCTCTTCTCATCTTGGGCGATCCTGTAAAATGTATTACCATTTATCTCATACCCTTTGAAAGTCATTATATTCGAAGATGGTAATTGGGACAGCAAGTACAGGTCATCTTCAATAGAGGTGTCATGCATGGTACGTGTCTGCAACCAGCTGGCGAAACTCCTGGTTTGTTCATGTGTAATCCAGTCATCAGACCGCTCCGGGTGTTTGGAGCGTAGCAAATTCTTGTGTTCATCCATATACAGAGCCACCAAGGAGGAATTTTGTAGAACTGCGTAGTGTGCTTCAGTGAGAGAATGTCCGTCCATACATATTATTTGTTCCCCTCCTAGCGTGCCTTTTCCATCCAGTCTGTCCTTATGCCGCGATTCAGGAACACCAATCGGCTTAAGGTCAGGAATAAAGTCAATACAAAACTCAATGACCTCCTCATTTTGATGGCCCTTGGAGATGCTTCCTTCTGGCCTAGCACGGTTATGAACATATTTCTTTAAGACTCCCATGAACCTCTCAAAGGGGAACATATTGTGTAGAAATACAGGACCCAAAACGTTAATCTCTTCGCACAGGTGAACTAGGACGTGCATCATGATTTTGAAGAAGGATGGTGGGAACACCAACTCGAAACTGACAAGACATTGCACCAAATCATTCTGTAACCTTGGTATGATTTCTGGATCGATTACCTTCTGAGAGATTGCATTGAGAAATGCACATAGCTTCACAATGGCTAATCGAACGTTTTCTGGTAGAAGCCCCCTCAATGCAACCGGAAGCAGTTGCGTCATAATCACGTGGCAGTCATGAGACTTTAGGTTCTGGAACTTTTTCTCTGCCATGTTTATTATTCCCTTTATATTCGACGAGAAGCCAGACGGTACCTTAATACTGAGAAGGCATTCAAAGAAGATTTCCTTCTCTTCTTTGGTAAGAGCGTAGCTTGCATGACCCTGATGTATGTCGTCTTCTCCGTGCATACGTTGCTGGACCTCCCGTGCCTCAGGTGTATCTTTTGTCTTCCCATACACGCCCAAGAAGCCAAGCAGGGTCAGGCAAAGATTCTTCGTCACGTGCATCACGTCGATTGCAGAGCGGACCTCTAGGTCTTTCCAATATGGCAGGTCCCAAAATATAGATTTCTTCTTCCACATGGGTGTGCGTCCGTTAGCGTCCTTTGGAACAGGTTGTCCGCCAGGACCCTTTCCAAATATCACCTTCAAATCCTTGACCATATCATGTACATCAGCACCAGTACGGTGGCGAGGCTTCATTCGGTGATCCGCCTCACCTTTGAAATGCTTGCCTTTCTTTCTTACGGGATGCCTGCTCGAAGAAAATCGATGATGTCCCAGGTACACATTCTTCTTACAACTATTCAAATATATACTGTCGGTATTATCCGAACAGTGCGTGCATCCGTGGTATCCCTTGTTTGTCTGTCCTGAAAGGTTACTGAGAGCAGGCCAATCATTGATGGTCACGAACAGCAACGCCTTTAGGTCAAATTCTTCCCCCATATGCTCATCCCACGCACGTACACCTGTTCCATTCCACAGTTGTAAGAGTTCTTCAACTAATGGCCTTAGGTACACATCAATGTCATTGCCGGGTTGCTTAGGGCCTTGGATGAGCACTGGCATCATAATGAACTTCCGCTTCATGCACAACCAAGGAGGAAGGTTATACAAACATAGAGTCACAGGCCAGGTGCTATGGTTGCTTCTCTGCTCCCCAAAAGGATTAATGCCATCTGCGCTTAGACCAAACCATACGCTCCTTGCATCATCTGCAAACTCCTTCCCGTACTTTCTTTCGATTTTTCTCCACTGCGACCCGTCTGCTGGTACTCTCAACTTTTCGTCTTTCTTACGGTCTTCTCTGTGCCATCGCATCACCTTGGCATGCTCTTTGTTTTGGAACATACATTTCAACCGTGGTATTATAGGAGAATACCACATCACCTTGGCAGGAATCTTCTTCCTAGGGCGCTCGCCCTCGACATCACCATGCTCATCGCGGCTGATCTTATAGCACAATGCACCACATACCGGGCAAGCGTTCAAATCCTCGTACTCACCGCGGTAGAGGATGCAATCATTAGGGCATGCATGTATCTTCTGCACCTCTAACCCTAGAGGGCAGACAGCCTTCTTTGCTTCGTACGTACTCTCGGGCAATTCGTTGTCCTTTGGAAGCATATCCTTTATCATTACCAGCAACTTTCCAAATCCCTTGTCAGATACACCATTCTCTGCCTTCCATTGCAGCAATTCCAGTGTGGTGCCCAGCTTTTTCTTGTCACCTATGCAATTCGGGTACAACAATTTTTGTGATCCTCTAACATGTGCTGCAACTTCTTCTTCTCCAAATCACTTGCGCAGTTTCTCTTTGCATCGGCAATGGCCCGACCTAGATCATCAACGGGCTCATTTGATGCCTCTTCTTCAGCTTCTTCCCGCATTGCCGGCTCAGCTTCTTCCCGCATTACCGGCTCAGCTTCTTCCCCCATTGTTGTATCATCGTATTCAGGGAACCCATGGCCAGGATAGTTGTCGTCGTCCTCTTCTTCTTCATTGTCTTCCATCATAACCCCTCTTTCTCCGTGCTTGGTCCAAACATTATAGTGGGGCATGAAACCGGACTCAAACAGGTGGACGTGAATGGTTCTTGACGTAGAGTAATTGCGACCATTCTTACAGCCAGCACATGGACAAGGCATAAAACCATCCGCCCGCTTGTTTGCCTCAGCCGCAAGCAGAAAAGTATGCACGCCCTCAACGAACTGGGGAGAGCATCGGCCATCGTACATCCATTGCCGGCTCATCTTCATTACACAACACCGAATAGACCAAATTAATACAAGTTCATACATAAAGTTCATACAACACTTAAATGCAACAAACAAATAACTCTCTAGCTAAAGCATTTAAATGCAACAACAAATGCGATCAAGATCGCAACTAAGGTAACAATTGATCCAACAGCATAATGATACGAAGCCTCACTATCGATGGCATATTTTCTAATCTTTCTAATCTTCAAGCGCATTTTCTCCATCTTGATCTTGTGATCATCGACGACATCAGCAACATGCAACTCCAATTCCATCTTCTCCCCCTCAATTCTTTTCAATTTTTCTTTCAAGTACTCATTTTCTCTTTCAACTATATTTAACCTCTCGATAATAGGGTCGGTTGGAATTTCCGGTTCACATACCTCCTAGATAAAATTATCTATGTCAACTTGATGGGCATAATTTGTTATAAACAGGAAATGCAACAAATAGTTTTAAAAGAGAATATACCACATCCGAATCATAACAAGGACGAGGGCCGACGGGGACGGATATCAAAACCATGGCACTATGTATAACAAACAACGTACGGGTAAGATAATTATTATACGAGTAACTATATATCCAAATCACACAAACATCAATTTTTTATATAAAATTTCATGAACAAGAGGCTCACCACAAGGTGGTGCCGGCGACGGGACGGTGCGGGCGATCGACGGTGGTTACGACGGAGATTTAGAAGGCACTAAGTAAACCACACCTACATATGGAAACTAAGTGTTATTTTGACCTCAAATTGCATATAAATCAAATACTACCACATATAATTCCTCCCAAATTACTAAAACCCACAATTAATCACTATATAAACCAATGCAAGAGCTAATCTAGCAATGAGAGATGAAAGGACAAAGTTGCTAACCTTGGTGATCATTTGAATGGACGAGGGCCTGCAAATCTTGACAAATTTGGGGCAAATTTTGTGATGAACTCGAGAGGAAGAAGGGAAGAACAGAGGAGAGGGAGAGGGGAAAGGGGGAAGAACAGAGTGCGGGTGGACGAAGGATTTATATAGGACGACCTTTAGTACCGGTTCGTGCCACGAACCGGTACTAAAGGTGCTGGAAGGGCCCCACTCTGACAACATCCTGCCACCACTCTCATTAGTACTGGTTCGTGGCATGAACCGGTGCTAAAGGTTTGCCACGAACCGGTACTAAAGAGCTCCTCCCGGCTAGCCGTTGGAGCATACTAGTGTGTCTCACATTTGACCCTTTTTCTACTAGTGCTCATAGGACAAGGAGAAACTTTTGACTAATGCAAGCTCTCCCTCGCTCAGGCGGTGGACGTGCAACAGTTAATACGGTGTCAGATTGCCAGAAGCATACACTATACTACTAGTGCTACTATTTTTCGACTTCCCGAATAGGCGAACAGCCAAGCGCAAAGTTTACTAGTACTAGTACTACTAATATAGTCTATAAAGGTACGTACTAGTACTCCCTCCGGTCCTCTTTTGTTTGCGTCCAAGGTGAAGCCAGGATACCAAGGAGCGATTGTTTCGTTTGAAATTGGACAGTTCTATCCCTGATGTGCTACCGAGAGAGGCTGGGGTTAGTTTTTCTAGGCATGCATACCATTGGTTGAGCCTGCCCCACACCGGAATTCTCGCGCTGCATGCATCTCTCTCTCTTTCAAGTCTGCATGCATCTCACTCTTCCATGCCTGCATGTGTGTCACTCTATCTGCATGCGCACGCCTTGGGAAGGGGCGATTGGTATGGGAGAGAGAGTTGGGAGTTACTACGGTTGCACATGCAGTCAAAGCGGAACAGATGGGAGGGGTACCAGTGGAAAGAGCGGGGTGAAGAAGCTAAGGCGCAGAGCTTTGAGGGAAAAACTGAATTTTCTTAGGCGCAAACCAAAAAGGACCGAAGGCAGTACTAGGAACCGGATGGAGGAGCACCTGCACTCTTATTATAATTTTAAAATGTGACAAAGCAATCTTCAATACATTTGGTTCTCTTCGAGGGTTCTCGCATGTGATAATGGAAGTTGATTGCATTGAACACTCGCCACAGTTCTCGCTTAATTCTGGCTCATATCCTGTTACAAATAGTAGCGCTCGGTAATATTTCCTCTTTTTTTGTTATTCAGCATGTAAACAGGTCAGCAAACCTTGCGGCGCATCTTCGTGTGAACCGTGCTTGCTGCACTTTGAATGTGGCCAAGAGCTGGCTTGATGAAACACCTCGCTTCCTACTTCTTTTTTTGCGGGGTACCTCGCTTCCTAGTGACCAGTGTCTTGGCTGATCGTCCTAAGAATGCTTATATATGAATAAAGCTCTCTCATTTACCCGCAAAAAAGATTAAGCCATATTAACCGGAAAGGAGGGAGTATGGACTAGCACTACTTTTTGGTGTGTCCCGTCAACTCGCAGAACGAGGAGAAGCTTGCAGGACAAGGTGAAGCTCGCTTACGCCTTTGGACTAATGCAACCTACCCTCGGTGGACATGCATCAGTCCATTTGGTGTCAGATTGTCAGAGGCATACACTGTAGTACCCAACATGCGGAGTACCATCATTGTTCGACTTCAAGAAGAGGCGAAGAGCCAAGCGCAGTAGTACGAGTCTAAATCAACAAGGCATGTTGGGGAAAAAAGTAGCTGTCTGGAGCATGCAATATTCCGATCATTTTGTGCAGTTCCACTAAAATAGAGCTGAGTGTCCCTGTTCCAAAGATATTAAGGGTGATTACGGTAATAGAGGACTGCTGATGAAACAATAAACACATAAATAGAAGTCGGTCGCCTTTGCAGTCTCTCTTAAGACTAACTAGTTGGAGAAGATTAGGCTCGGAGTTGGATGAGGAGGATAGAGCAAAACCAATCTCCCTTTGTGCAGTCGCACTGAAATGTAGAGACGTTGCCCATGTGACATTTTAGTACAACTGCACAAAACACTCTTAAGAAAAAAGTGATTTGTGCAGTTCACCAAAAGGTCGCAATAGCAATGAGGTGAAATGGATAGCCCTGTTTGCAAAAAAGAGGTAGAAAGGAAACAATTACTGGCCAAAAACAGTTGATGACACATGCGACGACAAAAAAGAAGCATATTCCTTGCCCTAAGGGAAGATAACAACACGGTTATGTTTGTCTAAAACGGTGTGAGGACGAGAATGCAATATGGAAAGTATGCTGGACGAGCTACGTTTTGGGCAAAGAACTATGGAAGATCCACATGCAGCGACGTGGGAAGACGGGCAGTGGAGCAAGGTCGGAGGGGATACCTGGAGGTCGTCAGGATGTAACTAGGTGAGCAACAACGGCGGAATCTGCGAGCAGGTGGCGTAGGCCCTGCCGTGCCGGAGCTTGGTCAGAGAGAACAACGTGTACCGCAGATCGGGATGTGCTGCCTCGGCTCCGTCAAACGGAGAAACGATGCACTTCATCCCTTTGCCCCGGCGGACGGGATGCGGTCGGATCAGTGACCAACGGTGAGAGAGAGAGGCCACCGCACTCCCTTTCCCCCGGCGGACGGGATGCGGCCGGATCAGTGACCAACGGTGAGAGAGAGAGAGAGAGGCCACCACACTCCCTTCCCCCCGGCGCACGGGATGCGGCCGGATCAGTGACCAACGGTGAGAGAGAGAGAGGCCACCGCAGCCTTGTGTGAGATACTCTGAAGAGCGACAAACCAGGCACGCAAGGCTCCATTGTATATAGTGAGCGGACTACCTTTTTCTCCATAAAAATCTTTTTATATTCTGTGTACGTGCCATTGAGCGCTATAACTTTATTTAAAAATAACGCGGCAACGCGTCAAGTCGAACTTTGTTTCGTGCAGGCGTGGTACACGACCTCCCTAGGTAAACAACCGCTACAGGCATTCAAATTAGCATGTGGGCTGTCATTTCATAAAGAAATGAGCTCCACCGTGTACCCGCATGGGTGTGGCTGGGCATGAAGCGTGAGTACATGCACGGTGCACCTATTCTCTTCTTGTATACGTACACAACCTACGTGGGGTTGTGTGAGAGAGATACAAACCTAGAGAGATATGGTGTGTGGGTTCTTGAGAGTTTTTTTGGGGGGGGTTCAATCAAAAAATGTAACATATGCAATGTGTGTGAAATAGAGTCCTGGATATAACATATATATAGAGGGGGTGATCCATGAGAAGAGAGTGGAGGTATCACCGGCTTGAGGTGTCCATAGAATCGAAAAGAGGGATGATGTGTGTGTGTGTGTGCGCACGATCGATAAAGAGTGCCATCGAATTTGTGTGTGCCCACGTCAAAGATATAGAGTGGCTGGCCTACTGGAACGTGAGAGGGGACATGTGTAGTTTGTCTATGTGGCATGGGTACCTACCTGTAGCGCTCGACTATCGGTGTGTGGTGGGGGGAGAGGGAGGCCCAATTATTTATAGAGGTACAATGGCTAGTATATGTGTGGAGGAGGAGAGAGGCCTACCTCATGTATTAAGGAGATCGATCTGCCTCATGTATTAAGGGAGATCGGTCAGCATCGACGCATATGTGCAGGAGAGGAATAAGGTTGGGAGAGAGACAGAGCTAGAGTGTTGGAGGGGGTGGTAGTGGAGTTTCTTCTAACAAATGGTGGGATAGGCTTGCTAGACAAACAGAGGGCACGCCTGCAATATCAATAAGAGAGGAGATGGCTGCTTGTTGTCTGTGCACGTGCGTGTGAGAGACAGGCCAGGAGGCATGCACGAATGATGAGGGGGGACAATGTGGCTGTGGTAAGCAGACATAACTACATAGGAAGATCAATCGCCCTTTGTTAGAGAAAGGAGAGACATAACTTGTGAGGTACGTCGATCGATGAGGGGGGGTTAGTTAAAGTCGATCCAGGTATATGTTGGGAGATCAATCAGTATACATGCATGTGTGTGTTAGAAGCAAACGAGGCACGAGGAGAAGGATAGAGATAGAGGGATGCATGTAGGAGGTGGTACAAGAGGCATACTATATCGAGCGGGGAGGAGTGTGCGAGTACGAGAACGATGAAAAGAGTGGTGGGAGTGAGGCATGGACGGTGACAAGAGAAGAGGGGAAGCTTGTGTTTGTGCTAGGCACACCTGGCTAGAGAGGCATATCAATCTATGTGTGCCGTAAAGAAGGAGCTGGGGGGCCTACACACACCGTGGGTGAACGACCTAAAGTGAAAAGATGAATTTGCGCGATGGAGCTAGAGAATGCTAAGGGAGGGTGAGAGGGATGCGGGTGTGTGCATGCACAAGAGAAAGTTAGCGCTAGCTAGAAAGATAAGAGGGTTGTGTGGGTGTAAAAGATGAATAGAGATCATATATACTTCATTATAAAAAGCGAATTCGGATATTTGAAGAATTTATCATAGTGTTTTAAACCGACGCATGTGTGAATATATATAACGGTGATACACATGGTGTGTTTATGAACATGTTATACTACATTTAATATATTTTATCTCTACTCTTATAAAAAACGGAGTTGTTGATGATGGTGTGCCTGCCATCCTGCATTATAGGCCGTCCGATTTATATCTGGCGGATAGCAAGGAAACTATGATGGTTGAAGTTGGCAACAATCATGATTGTAGATTCTTATTGAAATAGAGAAACAAATTCAAATTTAGTTCGAATTGCAGTGGTAGTATAGACATTTGGAATGCACTAAAATGTTGGTATGAGTAGGTTACATGCATTATACAGCAAGAGAAAAAATTTAATCGAACATAACATGGATTCATACTCCCTCCTTCCATCTATATAGGGCGTAATGAGATTTTTAAGACCGCCTTTGACTATTGACAAGATTAATAGTACATGACATGCACAATGTGAAAAATATATCATTGAAAGAACCTTTCACAGACGAAGTTAACGGTGTGCTTTGTGTAAGTTGCATGTCATATATCATTGCTCTAATATTTGGTCAAAGTTAGCATCGAAAAACGCATTAGGCCCTATATAGATGGAAGGAGGGAGTAGCTTTGAATAGCATTTGTATAGTAAAACAGGGCAAGACTCTCTCTTTGTGTGGTGTGAATAGTTTTATTTTTGGTTGAGGGAAGTGCGAATTGATTTGCTACGTACAAGTACAATATTACTACACGTTAGGCTTGTCCCTAAAATTCAACCCGCGTCTTGTTATATCCCGAAAATTCAGATATCGTGCTCTCAAGACTGGCGCCTTCACAACACGCCCCTTGCTATCCTAAAATTACAACGCGCGCGAAAACTCCCTCCAGCTGCCAAATCCGGACACGCAAAATCCCCCTTCTAACCCAGAGCCGAAAGGGCCGCTAGTTCAAATCGATGGGGGGGTACTTTTGTAACACACCCATCATTTTGGACAAGCGCGTCCCTAAGTCATGCTTCACCCCCTCCCATCGCCCCCTTTTCGCCATTCGAAATCCCAGGCCGCCATAACCTCTCCGCTCCAGCCATGAAACCCCACCCTCCTCCGTCCACCACGTCACCGCTGCCCAGCCGGAGCCTCTTCCCCGATGACGTCGTCCACCGCAACAGCTCGATGTCCCTCGTCCACCTCCCCGGATAAGGATCCGTCGTCCATCTCGCCGTCCAGCCGGTTCAGCCGCCCCATCCTCCACCTCCAAGGAGCTGCTCCGACGATCCTCGTCTATCGCGGCTGCTCCATCCCCATAGCGCCGCCTTAACCTGCTCCACCGGAACCGCATCATCCTCACCGACTCCTCAGACAAAGCCGAGGCCTACTCGGCGCCACCAAAGAGGTTGTACACTCATTGCATCACACCTTCTCCTTAACTCGACCTCCCGGCACTGACGGTGCTCCATCCCGCACCCCCATGGAGCGGCTACCTTGAGGCCGGCGCCGCGGGCGACATCTCCACGGCAGCTCTCCCCAGTGTGAGGCCCCTTCGGCGGCGGCGTCCATACCAGCTGGATCTGCTGCTGCTGCTCTGGCTCTCGCTTGCTCGCTCGCGTTGCTGCTCTGGCTCTCGCTTGATCGCTCGCTCGCCCAGCTGGTGCTGCTCTCCCCCTTGCTTGTGCTGCTGCTCTGCTCCAATTAAGCCACACTTCAGTCGACTGAATCGACTTTTGGGTCAGTCGATTTTCAGGGGTTGGGGGGGGGGGCTCGCCAGAGTTAAGGAAGAACCACCCGCAGCGGGGACGGGGGCTCGCCGGAGAGGTACCCCACTATCTATCTTAGGGTTCAGGGTGGGGGGGGGGCTAGAGGGCTGGCCGGGGCGGCAGTGGCGAGTTGTTTCGGGGCGGCGAGGCGGCGCTGGGGCCGGCGGTTTGGCCGGTGGTGGCTGGCGGCTCAGGGGGGTGCAGGTTGAAGATGAACTGCAGGCCCTCCCTAAACTACATGTCAAGTGCCTCTCTGCTACCATTGCGTTCAGTTTCGACAGTAGTATTCAGATTCCACAGTAAATTTCAGTTTTGACAGTTAAGTTCAGAGTCAACAGTTTTTACCTCATCTGTTGTAGTCAGGTGGTTTTTGGTGATGTTAATTTTACATCCATTTTACATCATCTATTGGATATGCTATTAGAATCCCACTTGAGATTGACGATGTCTGTCTTGTGCTGCTTCAGCCTTGACGTCTTACGGCTCACCGGAGCTGCTCCAATGACAGAACAATCCATCACAACAGAGCAGTGCCCTAGACGCCGTCTACAGATTCCTCAGATCTTCCTCCACACCTCCGACAGCCACCTCTGCCTCAACTTCTTCAGCGACCAACCCAATGATGCTGAGGTCGACACGGCTACGGCAAACAGGTTGTACACTTGTTGCATCACTTATTACTATACATTCACGTCGATCCATTAGGGCTATTTTGGTTCAACGGAAAAACATAGCAATAGGGAATTTTCCAATGGCACTCTACTATTCAATTATTCATGCATTTTGTTGAAAGGAATGAAGCAAAACATCCATCTGGACCTACTTTTCAAAATCCTATGCATGAAAACAAGACCAAGTGCATTAGTGCCAGCATAACATTCTAACTGTACATGCTTTCATATGGTTTCTCTTTATTTTGGCCATGTTTCTTTGCATTCCTCTGCTCTTCCAATTCCTGTAAACCAAACACCCAAGTTGACAGAAATCCTGTGTTTACAAATGCTCTGTTTACCATGTGCATTTTCCTATCATATTCCGGTGTTTTTCCTATCCCTGCATTTTAAAATCATGCAAGCCAAATGAGCCCTTACAGAATTACTTCAGTTACAGGTACGTATCAAAGGGAACTTTGTGTGGTTTGTCCTGCTCCTGCCGCGACGTCGTCCACCTCACCTGAGCTGCTCCATCGACAGAAGCATCCACAAAACCAGACATCACGACTCCTGACCGTCTTTCGCCGCCTCAGATCTCCTTCCCTGCCGCCGGCACCCACCCCAACGGCATCACCATCATCGACTCAGTAGATGAACCTGAGGAGTACACGGGTCCACAAGAGAGGTCGCACTCTTTTGTTTCTGCTTATGTTATGCATTGCTTAAACTTACCTGCTACTTTATCGTCATGTTCAGCTCTTGGACTCCCAACTCAGGTCCAAATTAATGTTCAAACTTGAGTTCTAAATTAGTTGTGGGGCACATATCGAGGCAGCAATGAATAGTATGTCTGTCTAATATCTGGTTCACCTAGGGTATGCCTATGTTGTTCATCTTGGGTGGGAAACAAATAGTAAAGCAATCATCATCTGTCTTTTTATTAATTTAAAGCAATCATCAGTATTTTTGGATCCATCCACTGGTTGTTACCATCACTCTAAGTTTCTGCATGCTCTCCTTATATAATCTCACCATATTTTTTCGTATGCATGTCAGATATTGTACACAGTCATGCTGAACATGTAGAGAAAAAGAGAAGAGTTTTGCGCGGCAATACAATGTCATGCAGACATCACTCCATGGTGGGTTCAATGGCAAACCCTCCCCACCCCTCTCCAGATTGTAATCCAGAGGAAGATATATGTTCTGAGGCGGATTCAGACGCCACTGACTACCCCCAAGGTGTTTGCTCTACCTTGGCATGATGATGTTAGTCATATCATGCATATGTTGCCTTGCAGTGCCTACTTTTGACATCATATATGTCATCTGCTTAGTTTAGACATGTTCTGTAATGCCACCTGTTTAGTTTCTATACCATATATGGGAATTATACAGTCTTATGTCTTTTAGCCAGCCATAATATATGTGAAATGTGCAATGCCATCCTATTTAACTGGGCATCATATATTTGAATGATATCTTGCCCATCCTTTTCTTCATTACATTTCCATTTGTCAACAATGTTTGTACATTAAACTACTCTTTCTATGAATCAGCCATTTGGGTGGGAGATGGAAAAATCTTGAGTGAAAACAAGGCCTTCAGAGCAGACAGTGCTACCTGTCGAAGCAGATCTCTTGTTGGGTCCAGCTCCTCAGAGATGGATTCAGAGACAGATGACCAGTTCTATTCCCCTACTGAGGTGTATGCTCTAACTTGCATGGTTATACTGCTCATATCATGCATACGATGTCTTGCATTGCATAGTTTAGACATCATATACACAATATTCAACACCATGTTCTTAATTCAGACATCATATCGAATGCCCTCTGTTTAGCATATAAATCACATATGTGAATTAAATGATGCGATCCTGATTACTTAGATAACATGTAGGTGAATTATGTCATGCGATCCTGTTTAGTTGTTCGTCATATCTTTGAATTATGTTATGCTATGCTATCCAGTTTAGATAGACATCATATATGTGAAATTATGTCATGCTATCCGTTTTAGTTAAACAATATACATGTCAACTATTTCATGCCCTCTTTTTTCCACACTATCTATTACATCTATCTCTCATACAATGTCTGTACATTCAACTATATTTCCTGTTTATTAGCCATTTGAATTGGAGCGGGTGATGCTAGTATCTAGCGGAATAAGAACACGGTCTTCAAATAAAATAGTGCTACCTCTTGGTGGAGATAGCACCCCGGTTGTACATGCACAAGAACCAGCCCTACCACCCATAACCCAAACTCTCGCAGATTGTACCCCTACTGCGATGGACAGAGAACCAGCTTCACCCGATCTAACCCCAACCCTAGCCGATAGTAACCCAGTTCCTGTTGACACAACACCATCTCCACCACACAGCTCCCAAACAACAGCAGTTAGTAAGGCAGCTCCAGTGCCCAAAGGGCCAGTACTATCACGGCGAACCCCAACTCCACCAGTTAGTACGCCTATTCCTGTGGAGGAAGCACAACCAGCCAGTCGTAGTTTAGCATCTATCGCATTTGATGTTGTTAAATCGTATGTGCGTATCTTCCCATCTTGGAAATATTATACTGAAGATGAAGGAAAATGCCAATTGCAGGTGTTTGTCCAGGAGTTATGTGTAAGTAATGTTATTCATGGCAATTACTTTGCTTCGTCCCATACATCCTACCTCCATGATGGTTATAATACAGCAAATTTTCCCATTTTTCTCTATAGAGAAGGACTGATTTGGAAACTCAGGATGAGGTAACCTGTGCTAATACCTCTGCTATCTTCAAGAATGCTTGCTGGCAGTATCAGAATTACCTGAAGAAAATGTACTTCACCAGCAAAGAAACTTATCAAATTCCCTTACGTTCTCCTGAGACACATTTACTGGACGATGACTGGGAACGCCTTGTTCGGTACTGGTCCCGAACCATGAATGTGGTAAGGTCTATGAGCTCATTTTCTATTTTTAAGTATTTTATTCTTGCCTCTTACTATACTCTGTTCATGTAGAACAAGTGCCTAAACCTGAAGAACAATTGTTCTAATTTAAGATTCCATTGCTATCATAGTTCAAAAAAGCGTTAGGCGTTAATTGTGCGTTTTGCCACCGCCTTGCACTTTACTGACCAAAGCGCATGCTTATGCGCAGTTATGCACAGATTAAGCGTAGTTATGCGCAATGTGTTTTGCCAACGCCTAGAGCCTAGGCACGCTTAAGCGCTCGCTTAGGCGTGCTTAAGCGCTCGCTTAGGCGCGCCTTTTTTAACTATGATTGCTTTGCTCTTGTATCACTGTATTTACTAATACAAACTTATTTTTAAATTGAAGGATCCAATCGAAACTCCAATGGCACAGCAGGTATGTTCACGCATGTTTCTTTAACATGTTTGCTCTTATCAATAGCTCTTTTGATTTCAATTTCAATTGTGTATACAGTTGACTTTCATACATGCACATTACTAGCATCACAACAGAGCCAATAGTGTTGTTGTACATGTAGACCCGTGGTACCCATTTGAAATCTTGTTGTGCCGTGTAGTTTCCCACGTTTTGTATTCTTTCACTGCTGCTTTGTCTTGAACTGATATGACTTGAACCGTGTCTCTATTTTGATTTGGCAAGACAATACAGTGACCATAGGACATAGATATATGTTTGTTTGATGCTTTTATTATGTACTAGTACTTGGCAATAGAAGACTTGGTAGTTTAATCCTGTCCACCTTACTAATGAACTGGTTCACCGAAATGACTTTCATATACTAGTACATGCTAAACTTGTTATGTGTCTGCTTGTTTCTTCTTTTAGAATGCTGACAGAATATTGGGGAAGAGTGCCTTATTAAGCAATGGTAAAGGAAGTAATGCAGATAAGGTTCAGGATAGTGACACATCCTTGTTGGTCTCCAACAAAGCTGATAAAACAGCTAAGGAAGACTATCTTGAAGACAGCGAGACAACCCCAAAGTCCTGTCTTGGTTTAGTGTTCGAGTTACTGGCCACTACCGCTTGCACAAGCTATTCAAACTCACTGTCTGAATCAGTTCGGTTTCTTGAGTCTCAACTACAAGCTGAAAGACATCGATCAGCTGTGCTGCGACAAGAAGCGGAAGGACTGCGGAAGTCCCTGGAGCATTCAGATGCATACTTTCTGGTGCAACAGCAAGCGTTGGAGGATTTTAGCGCCAAACAGGACAAAGCTAATCAGCTTGCTAAGCTTATTGCCAGCATGGTGGATACCTAGGATAACGTTTCTTGAGCTCTTCTGAAGTTGTTTCAGTTATGCTCTTGTTTTGCTGCCGCGTTTATTTGCACTGGTGGCCAATTTTGACGGCCAGTGTATGTAATATGCTGCTTGTTCCCTATATTTGCACTGGTGGCGAACTTTGATGCCCAGTGGATGTAATATGTGTAATAGCGGTAATAGGCTAGCCTTAATTGCTTGCTTATTTATTTCCTAATTGTCTTGTTAGTTGTTTGCTTGTAGTCACTGCAGTTCTTTTTCTGTGTTTTTCTAGTGGCCACAATAGCCTATTTTTGGTAACTAGGCCAAAATAATCATGGCAACACATGGACTGTTGTAACCATGGGCCTCCTGCAGGCCATATGATCCATGGGCCTTCGTTCAGCCGTAGGGCCATTGGCCTTCTATACGGGCCGTAGGATCCATCGGCCTTCTATACGGGCCTTAGGGATCAATGGGCCTTCTACGGGCCGTAGGGTCCATGGGCCTTCTATGGACCGTATGATCCATGGGCCTTCTACAGGCCATACTATCCATGGGCCTCATACGGGCCGTAGGATCCATGGGCCTTCTTTGGGGCGTATCATCATTTCGCCAATCATGGGTCGTACAATTCGTGGACCATAACGGGCCGTTAATAGGCCGTATTTGATAACACTATGAAAACAGCCCAACGGGTTTTTTTTTGACATGAAAACGGCCCAACGTATTAACGGTTCGCAAACGGGCCGACTTTAACGACGGGCTGAATTTGGCCCACAAGCAGAAAATGACAGTAACAGGCTGTATGTAACCGAATGCTGCAAGTGAGCCCAAGAATTAATGGGCCCTGAGAAGGCCGAAAGATAACTTGGGATGGAAACGGCCTAATGGAATAACGGGCCGTTAATGGGTATAAAGTGATACACTGTTCATTACGGGCCAGTTTCACCACGGGCCGTTAATGGGCCAAGAGCTACAAAGGTCCTCATATGGGCCGAAAGAAGTCATGGGCCACACATGGGCCGGAAGTTAAAACGGGCTGAATCATATTGGACGGCCCACATGACGCTACTGGGCCTAATACGGATAGGGCATAACGGGCCCTGGGTTAGCGGGCTGTAAATGGGCTATATGCGAACATGCCGTTAACAGGCTTTCCGTGGGCCGGCCCGCCACTTTTTGACCAAGTCAAACGGGTCGGCCTTTTCACAGGAATGGGCCTCTGTTGGGCCGTGCCACGTGTCGCCGTATCATAGGCGCCTTCGGTCCAATGAGCGGATGACATCTGTCCCAATGGTGAGGCGACACGTGTTTCCTCCAGCCAATGATGATTTTACACGTGGAAAATCCCCATTGGTCGGGGTTGTTAACAGGTTACCAGATCCAAAACCCGACCTGATAGCTTAACGACGTTCCGTTACGGTGGATGCCATGTGTCAGTCACCCTTGACGAGAGCACTTCTGTGACGCGCGATTTATCGTCATGGAAGTGGACACTTCCGTGATGATAATTTTCGTAATGTCATGGAACACTTCTACGACAGCACATGTATGACTATCTTGATTCTGTCATAAATTTATCATGGATGTACATGCAGGACAAAAAACGCGACCTACTGTGACAAACACGTATCATCACGGAAGTGTATTTTTTTGTAGTGCTACAGATGAAACATAAATAGAAACTCAAATGACATCCACCCTGCTAGCCCAGGCTGCCGGCCAGGAGCCTAACCCCTGATCAAAGAAGAAGCAGAAGAACTCAAAAACAAGCAAGCATCGCTCTCATCTCGGATCATCGCATTATCTGTACCTGCAACTGTTATTGTAGTAATCTGTGAGCCATGAGGACTCAGCAATCCCATTACCATGGGTATCAAGACTAGCAAAGCTTAATGGGAATGGAATGGATAAGTGGTGAGGTTGCAGCAAGCGACTGATAACCCACAAGTGTAGGGGATCAATTGTAGCCTCTTTCGATAAGTAAGAGTGTCGAACCCAACGAGGAGCTAAAGGCAGAACAAATATTCCCTCAAGTTCTATCGACCACCGATACAACTCTACGCACGCTTGACGTTCGCTTTACCTAGAACAAGTATGAAACTAGAAGGACTTTGTAGGTGTTGTTGGATAGGTTTGCAAGATAATAAAGAGCACGTAAATATAAACTAGGGGTTGTTTAGATGAATACACAACTAAGTTAGTTTTAGTAGAGAGCTTTTTGTCACGAGAAAGTTATTTTTTCCTAGGTAATCGATAACTAGACCGATAATCACTATTGCAATTTTATTTGAGGGAGAGGCATAAGCTAACATACTTTCTCTTCTTGGATCATATGCACTTATGATTGGAACTCAAGCATCCGCAACTACTAAAGATCATTAAGGTAAAACCTAACAGTAGCATTAAAGCATCAAGTCCCCTTTATCCCATACGCCACAACCCCCTTACTCGGGTTTATGCTTCTGTCACTCAAGCAACCCACTATAAGCGAATCACGAACATACTACAACACCCTACAGTGGGAATCCCTCACGCTTGCGCGACACGGAGAGCACCATAGGGCAGCACCAATAATAAAACATGCAACTCAAACCAATTACGGTCATCAATTAACCCATAGGACAAAACGGATCTACTCAAACATCATAGGAAAACCATACATCATTGGGAAATAATATATAGCGTTGAGCACCATGTTTAAGTAGAGATTACAATGGGTAAAAGAGAGGTTACACCGCTGCATAGAGGGGGGAAGAGTTGGTGATGAGGGCGGTGAAGTTGTTGGTGTAGATCGCGGTGATGATGATGGCCCCCGGCAGCATTCCGACGCCAACGGAAGCAAGGGGGAGAGAGCCCCCCTTTTTCTTCTTTTTCTTCCTTGACCTTCTCCCCAGATGGGAGAAGGGTTTCCCCTCTGGTCCATGGTATATGGCGTGGGAGGGGCGAGAGCCCCTCCGAGATTGGATATGTCTCTCTGTCTCTCTTATATATCCGGAGATCCGTAACTCCGGTTGGATTGAAACCTTCGCCCAGATTTATCTCCAAAAATTGGCTTTCTTGCGGCCAAAGAAGAGCAGTAATACGGGGTGCCCACGAGGGTCAGGGACGCGCCCCTGCCTCGTGGCCCCCTCGAGCACCTTCTCACGTTGGTTTTTCTTCCCAAAAATCATAAATATTCCAAAAATGATCTCCGTCCATTTTTATCCCGTTGGACTCCGTTTGATATGGGGTTTCTGCCAAACATAAAACATGCAACAAACAGGAACTGGCACTAGGCACTGGATCAATATGTTAGTCCCAAAAATAGTATAAAAAGTTGTCGAAAGTATATGAAACTTGAATTATATTGGCATGGAACAATCAAAAATTATAGATACGACGGAGACGTATCAGCATCCCCAAGCTTAATTCCTGCTCGTCCTCGAGTAGGTAAATGATAAAAAAAGATAATTTTTTATGCGGAATGCTACATAGCATAATCATGATCATATGTCTAACCATGGCATGAATATTAAGACACGAGTGATTCAAAGCAATAGTCTATCATTTGACATAAGAACAATAATACTTCGAGCGTACTAAGAAAGCAATCATGTCTTTTCAAAACAACATGACCAAAGAAAGTTATCCTACAAAATCATATAGTCTGGCTATGCTCCATCTTCATCACATAAAATATTCAAATCATGCACAACCCCGATGACAAGCCACGCAATTGTTTCATACTTTTGATGTTCTTAAACCTTTTCAACTTCCACGCAATACACGAGCGTGAGCCATGGACATAGCACTATAGGTGGAGTAGAATATGATGCTGGAGGTTGTGTGGAGAAGACAAAAAGGGAGAAAGACTCATATCGACACGGCTAATCAACGGGCTATGGAGATGCCCATCAATTGATGTCAATGCGAGGAGTAGGGATTGCCATGCAACGAATGCACTAGAGCTATAAGTGTATGAAAGCTCAAACTGGAAACTAAGTGGGTGTGCATCCAACTTGCTTGCTCATGAAGACCTCGGGCATTTGAGGAAGTCCATCATCGGAATATACAAGCCAAGTTCTATAATGAAAATTCCCACTAGTATATGAAAGTGATAACTCGGGAGACTCTCTATATGAAGAACATGATGCTATTTTGAAGCACAAGTGTGGTAAAAGGATAATAACATTTCCCCTTCTCTCTTTTTCTCTCATTTTTTTATTTTCATTTTTTTTATTTTTTTATTTTTTGGTGGGCTTCTTTGGCCTCTTTTTTTATTTGGGCTTCTTTGGCCTCTTTTATATTTCATAAAGTCCGGAGTCTCATCCCGACTTGTGGGGGAATCATCCTCTCCATCATCCTTTCCTCATTGGGGCAATGCTCTAATAATGATGATCATCACACTTTTATTTACTTACAACTAAATGTTACAACTCGATATCTAGAACAAAGATATGATTATATATGAATGCCTCCGGCGGTGTGCCGGGATGTGCAATGATCTAGCGTAGCAATGACATCAAAAAACGAGCAAGCCACGAAAACATCATGCTAGCTATCTTATGATCATGCAAAGCAATATGACAATGAATGCTCAAGTCATGTATATGATGATGATGGAAGTTGCATGGCAATATATCTCGGAATGGCTATGGAAATGTCATAATAGGTAGGTATGGTGGTTGTTTTGAGGAAGATATAAGGAGGCTTATGTGTGATAGAGCATATAAGGAGGCAATATATCACTAGGTTTGGATGCACCGGCGAAGTTTGCACCAACTCCCGAGGTGAGAAAGGGCAATGCACGTTACCGAAGAGGCTAGCAATGATGGAAGGGTGAGAGTGCCTATAATCCATGGACTCAACATTAGTCATAAAGAACTCACATACTTATTGCAAAAATCTATTAGTCATTGAAACAAAGAACGACGCGCATGCTCCTAGGGGGATAGATTGGTAGGAAAGACCATCGCTCGTCCCCGACCGCCACTCATAAGGAAGACAATCAATAAATAAATCATGCTCCGACTTCATCACATAACGGTTCACCATACGTGCATGCTTCGGGAATCACAAACATCAACACAAGTATTTCTACTAATCCACAACTACCCACTAGCATGACTCTAATATCACCACCTTTGTATCGCAAAACTATTGCAAGGAATCAAACATATCATATTCAGTGATCTAGAAGTTTATGTAGGATTTTATGACTAACCATGTGAATGACCAATTCCTATCATCTCTCTAAATAGATATAAGTGAAGCAAGAGAGTTTAATTCTTTCTACAAAATATATGCCCACGCTCTAACAAATATAAGTGAAGCAAAAGAGCATTCTACAAATGGCGGTTTTCTATGTGAAGAGAAACATGCCATCCAAACGTCAAAAGATATAAGTGAAGCACATGAAGCATTCTATAAAGCCATACTCAAAAGATTTAAGTGAAGTGCAATGAGAATTCTATAAATCAACCAAGGACTATCTCATACCAGCATGGTGCATAGTGAAAACTAAACGCAAAAGACGCTCCAAGACTTGCACATATCGCATGATCGAAACGAATCCGAAAACATACCGATACTTGTTGAAGAAAGAGGGGATGCCTTTCGGGGCATCCCCAAACTTAGACTCTTGAGTATCCTTGAATATTTACTTGGGGTGCCTTGGGCATCCCCAAGCTTGAGCTCTTGCCTCTCTTCCTTTTCCTCATATCGAGACCTCCTCGATCAAACACTTTATCCACAAAAACTTCAACAGAAAACTCGGTAAGATCCATTAGTATAATAAAGCAAATCACTACTCTAAGCACTGTTGCAAACCAATTCATATTTTGTTTTTGCATTGTGTCTACTGTAATATAGCTTTTCCATGGCTTAATCCTGTAACACTCCAAGATTCTTTTATTTGGTTTTTATCAAATTCTTTAATTAAATGGAAGGAGGTTATTTAATTTTTTTAAAGACTCTCCTTCTCAAAAAAATTCTTTTAGGACAAATTTTTTTTGGTTCTTCTCAACCTTGATTTTGGGTCTTGAGGGTTTTTCATCTTGTGTTGGCTCAACACAAATGATCTTGGAAAGTTTCTACAATTCTTTCTATTAAAAAGAATTCCTATAAATTATGAATTTATTCTTTCCCACTCAGAGATTTCTCTCTTGTCATGACCTATGTAGAACATTTCTTCCAAAACCCACCCCTCCTACTTTGGGTCAAGCAAAACCTCCAATTCCAGAAAGTTTCAATCTCTTTTAGATTTTTATTCTACTTATTTTATCCTCAAATCATTTTCTGTCATTTATTTTTTGACCTTGGTGGCTTACAAAGGAACTGCCAGGTTCCTTTTGAGTTTTGGTCCCAAATAAACTCCTATGGCTAGTTCTTAGTACCCTCAAGCTAGATCCATCAAGCTCTGCTAGTCCATAGTTCAAATTTTTCAAATTTGCTTGCTGCAAGTTTGGACCAGATTTGCCATTTTTTGTGAAATTCATTTGTTTTCTTTTCCTAAAAATCTGAGATAAATCAGGAAGCCTCTAGATGCATCAAGAGATCACCTCACCAAGTCCCAACTCCAGAAAAATTTTCCTTGTGCCCAAAACATTTCGTCGAACAGCTGGCGTACACTGTTCCTATCAAATTCAGAGTTTCAGTGATCATTTTCAGTCGTCAGTGTCATTTTCTTCAGAGCCTCATGTCGATGTCGCCAGTAACTGCAGTGGTGCCATGCTCCCTGTTCCTCCTTCTTATCCTTTGTGCCGCACGGTCGTTTGGACGAGCGCAAGCGTCGGTGGCGACGTGTCTCACCAATGCCGGCGTCTTCCACGGTGGCAGAACCGCCCGTGGCGGTCAGCAGGGGCCAGCTCTGCCATTCGGCGCCGTCCAGCACCGCCCACTCCACCAAAAGCCTTCGCGTGGCCGTCCTCTTCCCCGTGCGTGCTGCAGCACAGTCACCATGGCCAGAGAGGCGCAGAGCACAGTCCCTGCCACCGCCGAGCCCATGAGGCCTTTCCGTTGAAGGCCTGGAGTATTGCCCAAGTCGTACCAAGATTAGCCTCTGGATGGAACCAGTAGACCAATCCGTAGCTGCCCAGTCACATAAACCTCCAGCCCGACCACTGCCTCGCCGTAATTGCTCGTCGGAGATACCCCGTTCTCGGAAACCACCTCGGACCGGCTATAAAAGGAGGCCTCAAGCTCGTTCTCGACCAAGCACCTCCCCTCCTCGCCTCAGAGCCTCGCCACACCCACCAGAGGGCCTCGGGAGAGCCTTCTTCTCCACCTCCGGCCGCCCCGATCTGCTTCGGGCTCCGGCAAGACCCTCTTTGGTGAGAGCACCCCCGCCTCCCAAACTGCGTCAGTGTCCCCCTAGCACACCCACTCCTCTGACCCGTGCTTCAATTTGGCGTTTGCAGCCCTCCTCGGCGAGATCCATCACCGCCCGAACCACCGTCCGCCGGAGTGAAGGCCGTTGTCGACGTGGTGCTCGCCGACGACCAACTCCACCACCCACAAACGCGGGAGAGCTCTGTGAGTCCGTAGGTACCCTCGCTTTGGCGTTTTCTGTCTTTTTTTTAAACTAGCCCTTGGAAAGTTTCTGTTTCATCACAGATTAGTCCCTGGACTAAACCCCTTATAACTTTTAAACAAAAGATGATTTTGAGTTGATTCGTTTTCTGCCATATTTATTTTTCTATCTAGTTTTTTATCATATTTATTTGAAAGTTATTTGGAACAAATTTTATGCACAATCGGTATTTACGTTAGTATCCAATTTTTTTAACATAGATACCGAAGGAGGTGACGGAGCCGCAAACTTCACCGAGCTAGACTCCGACTACTCTGAACTAGGCAAGCATGTTTGAACCTTTGATATGATGAGTGTCTTGGATGATTTCTTGAGTAGTGTTCTCATGGTATGTTTACATAAGCATTAGTGAATGTTATATTGCCTGCAAGGTAAGCTACAAGTGAGCTTCGAAATTTGATGTGTTCATATGATGGTGAGATAACCTGATCATGTGGTGGCATGATAGGTTCCAAGCTAGTATTGTTGAAGCATGCCAGTCTTATACCAACTGTTTAATTCTAGTATTAACGTGGATCAAGTCATGTTCTCGTTCATTCCTTTTTCGTGCTGCCACATGTCTTCTGCAAAGAATGCGGTCTAGTCAGTTGCAAACCTCTTTCCTTGTACACACCAAATAGAGGGGCCGTGATGAGGGTTCCATGGCAAAGGGTTAAAGCCCGTCATCCGGTCAGGGGGCATGGGTGTTTCCGGTTGGGACCGAGAGGGGGGCACCCCTTAGAGCACGCGATATAAATTTAATCCCATGCTACTCAAGGTTGTGGCCTCCCCGTATTAAAGTTTTTCTTGAACGTTGCCTAGGGTGATTCTTGGCAGCGGAATGTGGAATGGGTGTGTACTGGTTAGATGTGTTTCTTCTAAAATACCGTAAATGGAACTAGTCCTTTGTGACTACGGAAATCCGTTAGCTGTGGGTAAAGAGTACAAACTCTGCAGAGTCAAAACCATTCGAGTAACCGTGTCCATGGTCAAGGACTATGATCAACATATCAATGTCAGTGTCAGTGTCAATCTCAACGTCCGTCTCATCGTCAGTCTTAGTGTCAGTTTCAGTGACAATCTCCGGTGAATAAACATGAGTGGTAAACCCGGCTGAATGTTATTCCTGTGGATGGACTAACCCTTTTATTATTATGTACTGAGTATTTCCTTGGGATGATTTAAATTCATGAGCTACTTGAATTCGAATGGTGAAATATAAGCCCTTTATGTGATGTCGCTCAGACGTTCGACTGTGGCATTCTCGTTATTTACTTTTGATATAAGCCCTTTATGTGATGTCGCTCAGACGTCCGACCGTGGCATTCTCGTTAATTAATTTTGATATAAGCCCTTTTTGTGATGTCGCTCAGACGTCCGACTGTGGCATTCTCGTTATTTACTTTTGATATAAGCCCTTTATGTGATGTCGCTCAGATGTCCGACTGTGGCATCCATGTTATTTACTTTCATTGTAAGCCCTTTTCGAGATATCGCTTAGACGTCCGACTGTGGCACGCACTGTCATTTACATTTCAATATAAGCCCTTTATGTGGTGTCGCTCTGATGCCCGACTGCGGCATGTTAATCTATTTCTTTCCTTTCGAGGCGTCGCTTCAGACACCCGATCGGTCTTCAGTTATTTTATTGGGATTTCGGGAGGACTACCGCTTGACTTCCTTTTTATTTAACATGTCGTGCAAATTTATTATCCGACTGTGCATTACTAATCTGCTCATGTGCATCATGTTTGCATTTGTTATATCTTATGTCCAAACTGTCTTGAGAGTACATTCAAAGTACTCACCTGGCTTGTTGATTTGGCCAGATGTTGACGAAGGCGATCTTATGGATGAAGAGTACGATAGCGAGTCCGACGCCTAGAGGAGTCCCAGTCAGTTCCGTGCGATCCTGGAATTGGTCACTTGTATCATATACGCTTCCGCTACCCAAATAAAATCATCGAGCCTCACTCCAGCGCTCGATGAGCTGTAAGATTTAGGAGTCATGTCACCCACGTCACTGTGACATATCCACCACCACTTTTATTACAAGTCAGTAGTTATGCCACCATACTCCTTGTGCCATATCCGCCTTTATGCATAATATCGGTGTGCTTGTAATAAATTGTTGAGCAGCCTCAGCTCAACCTTGTATAATAATTTAGTATTGGTGGATTTCTGTATCAAGGATTTATCTACTAGTAAGGAAGATTTTCTTATACTGGTCTGATAAAATGGTCGATTTTTCAATAAATATTTTATTGGAAAACCGGTCCTGACAACCTTGGTATCAGAGCCAGGCTGACTGTAGGAAGCCACTAGGTGTGCTCGCTAATCGGTTATTAGCATGATAAGTGCTTTTATTTATCATTTTGCAAATGTAGCAATTTTCTGCTAGTCATCATAAATTTATGATTTGACTATTCGGAATTTTTGTCTACTTTTGTAGATGGCTGGCAGCGACTGTGAGTCATAGGTGTTCGCCAATGTACCTGAGGGGTTTATCAAGCTTCTCGTCTCCATCACCAAAGTCGCGATCGGGCCATCGGCTCGTCCGGAGTTCACACTCTCCAGCACAAGATCAGCGACAACGTGTCCATGCACCAGGCCACGGTGCAATTCAAGGGAGGACGTTCTGAGTCACGCCGCTTCCGATTTGTGGGAAGGGCCATGCCTACGGAGAGGCATGCCATGCAGATGGCTGCCCATGAGGCGATAGCTCGTCTCCGGGATGCCCTCCCTTCGATGAAGGCTCGTCGCTACCGCTACCTCCCATGCCACGTGCCATACACATGTCACTATGCGTTCGCTTGCGCTAGGGGGGAGAGATATGAGGCTATTGAGATGTTGGTTGAATATCTCAAAGCTCTTGAGGTAGCTTTTGATAACCTCGTGGACGACCTTGTGGCTGCTCGTATGGACTTTGTGCAGGGTTGTTCCGCCAACAGGAGGGAGCTCCTCCATACAGCACCACCACTGGCTTACGTCTCGTCCTCAGCATCCTATGCACCTGCCATCTTTGCCAAAGCTCGCCGCCTACCTACCCCTGAAGAGTTTGACCAAGTCATTGCTCCTACTCCAGTCAGGGCTGCACCACCTACCCCGCCCGCACCAGCACCTCAACCCAGTACTTCACGCCTAGAGCCTATTAGTGAGGAGGAGGTTGAGTCTCCAGCATAACTTGGTCTTACCCTTGGCAGGCCGAGGGAAGTTCTTACCATCTCCGACTGAGTGCACTAGCAGCCGTGCGATGTACCAGCTTGTATGATATGTTTATATGTATATAGGTTTGGTGAGAAGTAGTTTGTGTGCGCATCATGCAGGAACTCGGAGAAGTGCACTAGCCTAAATAACATGTCAGGAATGTGTACGCACATCCTGAGTGATGTATTATATAATTACTGCGTGCATGTAAGATATGTACTAAGCGGTCCTTCTCCATGCGCAATCAAGTATTTTCTTGAAAAATCTTGGAGTTTCGCCTTTGCAATATTATTTAATTTTGCCACTCGGTTTTTCTCATAAGTTCTGCAAAAATACCCCAGAGTGGAAAATGCCTCGTCCCTGGACTCGTTCCATGCCAAGTCCACCGGAAGAAAATTATATAATACATCTTCCGCGGTGGCGATGTGTCTCGCCAACGCCGACATCTTCCGCGGTGGCAGAACCGCCTGTGGCGGTCAGCATGGGCCAACCCTGCCATTCGGTGCCGTCCAGCACCGCCCACTCCACCAAAAGCCTCCGCGTGGCCGTCCTCTTCCCGGTGCGTGCTGCAGCATAGTCACCGTGGCTAGAGAGGCGCAGAGCGCGCTCTCTACCGCCGACGAGCCCGTGAGGACGTTCCGTTGAAGGCCTGGAGTATCGCCCAAGTCGTACCAAGATTAGCCTCTGGATGGAACCAGTAGACCAATCTGCAGTTGCCCAGTCACCTAAACCTCCAGCTCGACCACTACCTCACCGTAATTGCTCACCAGAGATACCCTGTTCTGGGCAACCGCCTCGGACCGGCTATAAAAGGAGGCCTCGAGCTTGTTCTCGACCCAGCACCTCCCCTCCTCGCCTCAGAGCCTCGCCATACCCACCAGAGGGCCTCGGGAGAGCCTTCTTCTCCACCTCTGGCCGCCACGATCCGCTTCGGGCTCTAGCAAGACCCTCTCTAGTGAGAGCACCCCCGCCTCCCAAACTGTGTCAGTAGCCCCCTAGCACACCCACTCCTCTAACCCGCGCTTCAATTTGGCGTTTGCAGCCCTCCTCAGCGAGATCCACCACCGCCCGAACCATCATCCGCCGGAGTGAAGGCCGCCGTCGACATGGTGCTCGCCGACGACCAACTCCACCACCCACAGACGCGGGAGAGCTCCGTGAGTCCGTAGGTACCCTCCACTCCCCCTGCCTTGCCGTGGATCGACGCCGGCGACCACCGCAAGCCTCGGGCGCCGGCGGGACTCTGTTTTGGTTTTTAAACCTGACGGGTGGGACCCCCTCGTCAGCTTTTTCTCTTTTTCAAAACGTTTCCTGAAAGCGCCTTCGGGCAAAATACGTTTTCTAACTGAAACTTTTTCTGTCTTTTTTTTAACTAGCCCCTGGAAAGTTTCTATTTCATCACAGATTAGTCCCTGGACTAAAACCCTTATAACTTTTAAACAAAAGACGATTTTGAGTTGATTCTTTTTCTGCCATATTTATTTTTCTATCTAGTTTTTTTATCATATTTATTTGAAAATTATTTGGAACAACTTTTATGCATGCTCGGTATTTACGTTAGTATCCGATTTTTTTAACATAGATACCGAAGGAGGTGACGGAGCCGCAAACTTCACCAAGCTAGACTCCGACTACTCTGAACCAGGCAAGCATGTTTGAACCTTTGATATGATGAGTGTATTGCATGATTGCTTGAGTAGTGTTCTCATGGCATGTTTACATCAGCATTAGTGAATGTTATATTGCATGCAAGGTAAGCTACAAGTGAGCTTCGAAATTTGATGTGTTCATATGATGGTGAGATAACCTGATCATGTGGTGGCATGATAAGTTGCAAGCTGGTATTGTTGAAGAATGCCAGTCTTCTACCAACTGTTTAACTCCAGTATTAACGTGTATCAAGTCATGTTCCCGTTCGTTCCCTTTTCGTGTTGCCACATGTCTTCTGCAAAGAATGCGGTCTAGTCAGTTGCAAACCTCTTTCCTTGTACACACCAAATAGAGGAGCCGTGTTGAGGGTTCCATGGCCCTGGATTAAATCCCGTCATTCGGTCAGGGGGCATGGGTGTTTACGGTTGGGACCGAGAGGGGGCCACCCCTTAGAGCGCGCGATATAAATTTGATCCCATGCTACTCGAGGTTGTGGCCTGCCCGTCTTAAAGTTTATCTTGAACGTTTCCTAGGGTGATTCCTGGTAGCGGAATGTGGAATGGGTGTGTACTGGTTAGATGTGTTTCTTCTAAAATACCGTAAACGGAACTAGTCCTTTGTGACTACGGAAATCCGTTGTTTGTGGGTAAAGAGTACAAACTCTGCAGAGTCAAAACCATTCGAGTAACCGTGTCCATGGTCAAGGACTGTGATCAACATATCAATGTCAGTGTCAGTGTCAGTCTCAACATCCGTCTCATCGTCAGTCTCAGTGTCAGTTTCAGTGACAATCTCCGGTGAATAAACATGAGTGGTAAACCCGGCTGAATGTTATTCCTGGGGATGGACTAACCTGTTTATTATTATGTACTGAGTATTTCCTTGGGATGATTTAAATTCATGAGCTACTTGAATTCGAATGGTGAAATATAAGCCCTTTATGTGATGTCGCTCAGACGTCCGACTGTGGCATTCTCGTTATTTACTTTTGATATAAGCCCTTTATGTGATGTCGCTCAGACGTCCGACCGTGGCATTCTCGTTAATTACTTTTGATATAAGCCCTTTTTGTGATGTCGCGCAGACGTCCGACTGTGGCATTCTCGTTATTTACTTTTGATATAAGCCCTTTATGTGATGTCGCTCAGACGTCCGACCGTGGCATCCATGTTATTTACTTTCATTATAAGCCCTTTTTGAGATGTCGCTTAGACGTCCGACTGTGGCACGCACTGTCATTTACATTTCAATATAAGCCCTTTATGTGGTGTCGCTCTGACGCCCGACTGCGGCATGTTAATTTATTTCTTTCCTTTCGAGGCGTCGCTTCAGACACCCGATCGGTCTTCAGTTATTTTATTGGGATTTCGGGAGGACTACCGCCTGACTTCCTTTTTATTTAACATGCCGTGCAAATTTATTATCCACGTGTGCATTACTAATCTGCTCATGTGCATCATGTTTGCATTTGTTATATCTTATGTCCAAACTGTCTTGCGAGTACATTCAAAGTACTCACCTGGCTTGTTGATTTGGCCAGATGTTGACGAAGGCGATCTTATGGATGAAGAGTATGATAGCGAGTCCGACGCCTGGAGGAGTCCCAGTCAGTTCCGTGCGATCCTGGAATTGGTCACTTGTATCATATACGCTTCCGCTACCCAAATATAATCATCGAGCCTCATTCCAGCGCTCGATGAGCTGTAAGATTTAGGAGTCATGTCACCCACATCACTGTGACATATCCACCACCACTTTTATTACAAGTCAGTAGTTATGCCACCATACTCCTTGTGCCATATCCTCCTTTATGCATATACGCTTCTGCTACCCAAATATAATTATCGAGCCTCATTCCAGCGCTCGATGAGCTGTAAGATTTAGGAGTCATGTCACCCACATCACTGTGACATATCCACCACCACTTTTATTACAAGTCAGTAGTTATGCCACCATACTCCTTGTGCCATATCCGCCTTTATGCATAATATCAGCGTGCTTGTAATAAATTGTTGAGCAGCCTCAGCTCAACCTTGTATAATAATTTAGTACTGCTGGATTTCTGTATCAAGGATTTTCCTACTAGTAAGGAAGATTTTCCTATACTGGTCTGATAAAATGGTCGATTTTTTAATAAATATATTTTTGGAAAACCGGTCCTGACAAATCCACTGATAGAAATTGATAGTTTCATCAAAACAAGTAAACTATGCATCAAAAACAGAATCTGTCAAAAACAGAACAGTTTGTAGCAATCTGAACATTCACCATACTTATGGTACCCCACAAATTCTACCAAAATTAGGACAAATAAACAATTTGTATAGCAAGACAGTGCAAAAATAATCAGAACCATTTGACATTCCAGCAAAAAATGTAAAATCGCGCACTACAGACAAATTTTCTGTCTTGCACTGTACAAACAACATCTTAAAGGCAAACCTTGGCACATTATTTTTATAATACAATGGAATTGTACAAGGGGATAATTACTTTTTATGAACAGTTTCTGTAATTAAGATTCACAAAGTTTCCGTGAGCATGAACAAAGTTCAAGGAGCTCCCCCACTTCAACAATGCTTGTCTTTCTCACTTTCACTTTCCTTTTTGAAAAGTTTTGGGTTCCCCTCTTTATTTTTTTGTTTTTAAACTATATAAAATCACTCAACAGAAATAAATGATTCCCTAAAAGTTCCAGGTTGTCTCCCTGGCAGTGCTTTCTTTAAAGCCATTAAGCTAGGCATATAGTGCTCAAGTAATGGATCCACCGGATCCCAAGGTATATCAAAGCCAAATTTAATTAACAATGATTTGTAATTTAGTAGTGAGCACAAAGTAACATATATCATGCAACAACAAAGTCTAACTCTCTTCCTATGCATCGGCATGTCATAAAAGAACAATTCATGCACACATAGTAAAGGCCAATGCATAGTATAAGCAACTTCTTAAAATTTTATCATATTGGAAACATAGAGAGGTGGAGATATAGTTCCCCTCTCATAATAATTGCAAGTAGGAGCAGCAAGCACATGCATATTATATCTATCAAAATCATCATGTGTAGTAGTAAAACGCAACCCATCAATATAATCCTTAATAAGCACAAACTTCTCCGATATAGTGTAGTAGGGAGAATTCAAGAAGATAATAGGACTATCATGCGTGGATGCAATATCAACAATTTCATGTTTAACATAAGGAAGTATAGCAAGTTCATCTTCATAAGCATAATTCATATTGACATCTTGGCCACAAGCATAGCAAGCATCATCAAAAAGGGATATTTCAAGAGAATCAACGGGATCATAACAATCATCATAGAAATCATCCTTCGATAAGCACGAAGGGAAATTAAACAATGTATGAGTTGAAGAGTTACTATCATTAGAAGGTGGGCACGGGTAGCTAATCCTCTCTTCCTCCTTTTGTTCTTCGCTCTCCTCATCATCTTTTTCATCCAATGAACTCACAGTTTCATCAATTTCTTCTTCCATAGACTCCTGCAAAATATTAGTCACTTCTTGGATAGCGGAGACTTCCTCAATAAATGCATCAATATCGGAATTGAATTCATAATTCTCATAGAAATATTTAAGTATAGCAAAATTTCTAGGTCTGTAAACAACATCATAAAGATTTTCACATGTTTTAAACAAAGATTCAATTTCATAAGCACTCGTAAAAGCAACAAATTCTTCTATTTGTTCCACGTCATAGTAATCATATATACCATTAGTATAAGAAGCAAAGGTTTCATTATCATTAAATCTGCATGAAAAGGAAAGGTGTGGAACCTTCATCCTAGAGAAACAAGCATAACCATATCTCAAGCATAGTTCCCAAGCATACCAATGCAACATATGAATTTGATCCCATAATAGTTTCCCTTTTTGAGTCAAGCGATAATCCCTAAAGTATTCACGTTATTCCAACGTGTCTCCCATAACATAATTGAATGGGGTTTTCTTAGGATTATCAAAGTAGTACATAATATATTTCACATAACCAGCATCGAGGGTTTTAGGAGGTTCCTGATATGTCTCCAACGTATCTATAATTTATGAAGCATTCATGCTATTTTATTATCTGTTTTGAATGATTATGGGCTTTATTATACGCTTTTATATTACTTTTGGGACTAACCTATTAACTGGAGGCCCAACCCATATTGTTGTTTTATTGCCTGTTTCAGTATTTCGAAGAAAAGGAATATCAAACGGAGTCCAAACGGAATGAAACCTTTGGCAGCGTGATTTTTTGGAAGAATATGATCCTGGAGACTTGGAGTTCATGTCAGAAGATCCTCGAGGAGGCCAGGAGATAGGAGGGCACGCCCACCCCCCTGGGCATGCCCCCCTGTCTCGTGGGCCCCTCGAGCACCCCCCGATCGACTTCTTTCGCCTATATAAGCCCACGTACCCTAAAAACACCGACAACAAAGATAGATCGGGAGTTCCGCTGCCGTATGCCTCTATAGCCACGAAAAACCTCTCGGGAGCCCGTTTCGGCACCCTGCCGGAGGGGGAACCCGTCACTGGTGTCCGTCTTCATCATCCTGGCGGTCTCCATGACGAGGAGGGAGTAGTTCACCCTCGAGGCTGAGGGTATGTACAAGTAGCTATGTGTTTGATCTCTCTCTCTCTCTCTCGTGTTCTCTCTCGTGTTCCCTCTATGGCACGATCTTGATGTATCGCGAGCTTTGCTATTATAGTTGGATCTTATGATGTTTCTCCCCCTCTACTCTCTTGTAATGGATTGAGTTTTCCCTTTGAAGTTATCTTATCAGATTGAGTCTTTTATGATTTGAGAACACTTGATGTATGTCTTGCCGTGCTTATCTATGGTGACAATGGGATATCATGTGCCACTTGATGTATGTTTTGGTGCCCAACATGCGGGTTCCGCCCATGCATAGGGTTGGCACACGTTTTCGTCTTGACTCTCCGGTGGAAACTTTGGGGCACTCTATGAAGTACTTTGTGTTGGTTGAATAGATGAATCTGAGATTGTGTGATGCATATCGTATAATCATGCCCATGGATACTTGAGGTGACAATGGAGTATCTAGGTGACATTAGGGTTTTGGTTGATTTGTGTCTTAAGGTATTATTCTAGTACGAACTCTTGAGTAGATTGATCCGGAAGAATAACTTTGAGGTGGTTTCGTACCCTACCATAATCTCTTCGTTTGTTCTCCGCTATTAGTGGCTTTGGAGTGACTCTTTGTTGCATGTTGTGGGATTGTTATATGATCTATCTATGTTATTATTGTTGATAGAACTTGCACTAGTGAAAGTATGAACCCTAGGCCTTGTTTCCTATCATTGCAATACCGTTTGTGCTCACTTTTATCATTAGTTACCTTGCTGTTTTTATATTTTCAGATTACAAATACCTTTATCTACCATCCATATTGCACTTGTATCACCATCTCTTCGCCGAACTAGTGCACCTATACAGTTTATCATTGTATTGGGTGTGTTGGGGACACAAGAGACTCTTTGTTATTTGGTTGCAGGGTTGCTTGAGAGAGACCATCTTCATCCTACACCTCCCACGGATTGATAAACCTTAGGTCATCCACTTGAGGGAAATTTGCTACTGTCCTACAAACTTGTGCACTTGCAGGCTTAACAACGTCTACAAGAAGAAGGTTGTGTAGTAGACATCAAGCTCTTTTCTGGTACCGTTGCCGGGGAGGTGAGTGCTTGAAGGTATATCTTTAGATCTTGCAATCGAATCTTTTTGTTTCTTGTTTTATCACTAGTTTAGTTTATAAAAGAAAATTACAAAAAATGGGATTAAGTTTGTCTCATATGCTTCATCTTTTTAATATCTTCCGTGAGAATGATTGTAAGGAAAATTGTGCTCAAGTGCTAGAAGAAGAAGTCTATAAAATGTTTGGCACTAAATATGTGAATGATGAGCATGATTGCAATGTTGTTAGTATGAATTCCTTGAATATCCATGATGCTAATGATATGCAAAGCCACAAGCTTGGGGATGCTATGTTTGATGAATATGATATTTTTTGTCCCCCAAGTTTTGATGAGAATATTTATTATGATGAAAGCATGCCTCCTATTTATGATGATTATATTGATGAAAGTGGGTTCGGAAGAGTGTCAACTTTAGGTAGTATTGATCCCACTATTTTGGAGGATATTGAATCTTATTGTGATGAATATGAAAGTGGATTTGGAAGAGTGTCAACTTTATTTAGTGATGATTCCACTATTTCGGAAGAGGTTCCAATTGATTATGAGAACAAAGTTGCTATCTATGATGGTTATTGTGATGACTTGTATGCTATTAAGAGTAATAATAACCATGAAACTTGTCATCATGATTTTAGTTTTCAATTGGATTATGCCTCACATGATAATTATTTTTGTTGAGTTTGCTCCCACTACTATTCATGAGAAGAAATTTGTTTATGTGGTGAGTAGCAAATTTTCTATGCTAGTAGATCATGAAAAGAATGCTTTAGGTGATGGTTATATTGTTGAATTCATTCATGATGCTACTGAAAATTATTATGAGGGAGGAACGTATGCTTGTAGGAATTGCAATAATATCAAGTTTCCTCTCTATGTGTTGAAAATTTTGAAGCTATGCTTGTTTTGCCTTCCTATACTAGTTGATTATTGTTCCCCTAAGTTGTTTGCTCACAAAATACATATGCATAGGAAGTGGATTAGACTTAAATGTTCTAGTCATATTCTTCATGATGCTCTCTTTATGTTTCAATTCTTATCTTTTATGTGAGCATCATTGTTATCATCATGCCTAGCTAGAAAAGGCATTAAAGAAAATCGCTTGTTGGGAGACAACCAATATTTACCCTACTGTTTTTGTGTGTTCACATGATTATGCTACTGTAGTAATCATGTTTTATAGCTTTTTTTCAATAAAGTGCCAAGTAGAGCCTTTGGGAAGACTTGGGTGAAGTCTATATGATCTTGCTGTAAAAAATAAAAACTTTAGCGCTCACGAGATTAGCTGCAATTTTTTACATAAGAGTGATTTTAGGTTTATTGTTTTTGAATATTATTAATAGACAAATTCCTCAGGTCCAGCAATTTAGTTCAGAATTTTTTGAGTTCCAGAAGTATATGTTTGATACAGATTACTACAGACTGTTCTGTTTTTGACAGATTCTGCGTTTCGTGTGTTGTTTGCTTATTTTGATGCATCTATGGATAGTATCTAAGGGTATGAACCATATAGAAGTTGGAATACATTAGGTTTAACACCAATATGAATTTTTAATGAGTTCATTACAGTACACTAAGTGGTGATTTTATTTTCTTATACTAACGCAGCTTACGAGTTTTGTCTTGAGTTTTGTGTGGTTGAAGTTTTCAAGTTTTGGGTAAAGATTTGATGGACTATGGAATAAGGAGTGGAAAGAGCCTAAGCTTGGGGATGCCCAAGGCACCCCAAGGTAATATCCAAGGACAACCAAGATCCTAATCTTGGGGATGCCCCGGATGGCATCCCCTCTTTCGTCTTCGTTCATCGGTAACTTACTTGGAGCTATATTTTTATACACCACATGATATGTGTTTTGGTTGGAGCGTCATTTTGTTTTGTTAGTATTTGCTTTATTTTATTTATAATAATGTTTTGCATCTTTATTTTCAATAAAAATGTCAAGGATAGCCTTTACCATGCTTATTTTGCTAGTATACACGTTGCTGTTTCAAAACAGAAAGTTTACCGCTGTTGCAAAAATTCCCTAGAAAAGTCAGGGAAGGATATAAGGTTGAATATTTTTGAATATTGAGCTCTGATAAATCGTCTACAGCGTAGTATTTTTCTTATTATTTTTGGAGTTAGGGAAGTATGATGAATCTTGCATTCTTTACAGACTATACTGTTTTGGCAGATTGCTGTTATGGTTGCATTGTTTGCATATGCTTGCTTGTTTAATGATTATATTTTAGGATAGGAGTATTAAATATGCAGAGGCATTTAGTATTCAATGTTGAATAATGAATTTAGTGATTTGTTACAGTAGAAAATGATAAGGTTTTGCATTGGTTTATACTAACCTATCTTACGAGTTCTTGTTGAGTTTGGTGTGGATGAAGCTTTTGGTAAAAAGAGAAACCATGATATGAGAGGAATTAAGGAGACACAAAAGTTAAAGCTTGGGTATTCCCAAGGCACCCAAAGATAATATTTCAAGAAGTCTCAAGCATCTAAGATTGGGGATGCCCCGGTAGGCATCCCACCTTTCTTCTTCAACAACTATCGGTTAGTATCGGTTGAACCTAAGTTTTTGCTTCTTCACATGAGTTGTGCTATCCTTGCAATGTCATTTTATTTTGTTTTGCTTGCTGTTTGAATACAATACCAAGATCTAAAATCCTTTAATGATAGAGAGTCTTTGCATAGTTGCATAATTATTTAACTACTCATTGATCTTCACTTATATCTTTTTGGAGTAGTTTGTCATTTACTCGTGTGCTTCACTTATATCCTATGAGTAAATGGTTGAATGAGTTGAATGTCATAAATCTGAATTTATATATGTTTAATTTGCTTATCCCATGGGGAGTAATGACTTCACATCTAAGAAGTAGAGGTTGTAAATTTATTGACGGTTAGCAAGCATTGTATTGGTCATTTGAACAATTCATGAAAGAATATTGAAGGAAGAGAGATTTCACATATAAATATACTATCCTAGACATCTTTTATAATTGTGAGCACTCATTAAGTATGACATGCTAAAGAGTTGATGTTGGACAAGGAAGACAACGTAATGGGTTATGTTTTCTCACAACTCAGTTAAAGTATATTCTCATGGATCATTCAGACATGTTGAGCTTGCCTTTCCCTCTCATGCTAGCCAAAAAATCCTAGCACCAAGTAGAGATACTACTTGTGCTTCCAAATATCCTTAAACCCAATTTTGCCATGAGTCCACCATACCTACCTATGGACTGAGTAAGATCCTTCAAGTAAGTTGTCATCGGTGCAAGCAATAAAAATTGCTCTCTAAATATGCATGACTTATTTGTGTGGAGAAAATAAGCTTTCTACGATCTTGTTATGGAAGCAATAAAAGCGACGGACTGTATAATAAAGGTCCATATGCAAGGGGCAATATAAAGTGACGTTCTTTCGCATTAAGATTTTGTGTATCCAACCCTAAAAGCGCATGGCAACCTGTGCTTCCCTCTGCAAAGGGCCTATCTTTTACTTTATGTCTTTTACTTTATGCAAGAGTCAAGGTGATCTTCACCTTTCCCTTTTTCATTTTATCCTTTGGCAAGCACTTTGTGTTGGGGTGATCCTGATATATATATATCCAATTGGATGTACGTTAGCATGAACTATTATTGTTGACATCACCCAAAGGTGAATACGTTTGGAGGCAACATTATAAGCCCCTATATTTCTCTGTGTTTGATTAAAACTTCATAACCACAAGTATTGCGTGAGTGTTAGCAATTGTAGAAGACTATATGATAGTTGAGTATGTGAAGTTTGCTAAATCAAAGCTCTAACATAGACCCTTCCTGAAAATAGGATGAATTGCAATTGTTTGATGACTAAGAATGAAGTTTGCTAGTTTTCAAGAAAGTTTATGGTCTATGCTTTAACATGTGAATAGCTTGTTACTTGATCATGAAAAGTTTTATGAGATGAACTACTATTATGACATATAATCATGCTAGAAAAGGTGATTGAAATTATCATTGATCAAACTTGGGCACCTACTAACATTCACACTTCATAAATTCTTTCTTTATCATTTACCTACTTGAGGATGAGTAGGAATTAAGCTTGGGGATGCTGATACATCTCCAACGTATCTATAATTTATGAAGCATTCATGCTATTTTATTATATGTTTTGAATGATTATGGGCTTTATTATACACTTTTATATTACTTTTGGGACTAACCTATTAACCGGAGGCCTAGCCCATATTGTTGTTTTATTGCCTGTTTCAGTATTTCGAAGAAAAGCAATATCAAACGGAGTCTAAACGGAATGAAACCTTCGGCAGCGTGATTTTTTGGAAGAATATGATCCTGGAGACTTGGAGTTCACGTCAGAAGATCCTCGAGGAGGCCAGGAGATAGGAGGGCGCGCCCACCCCCCTGGGCGCGCCCCCTGTCTCCTGGGCCCCTCGAGCACCCCCCGACCGACTTCCTTCACCTATATAAGCCCATGTACCCTAAAAACACCGACAACGAAGATAGATTAAGAGTTCTGCCGCCGCAAGCCTCTGTAGCCACCAAAAACCTCTTGGGAGCCCATTCCGGCACCCTGTCGGAGGGGGAACCCATCACCGGTGGCCATCTTCATCATCCCGACGCTCTCCATGACGAGGAGGGAGTAGTTCACCCTCGAGGCTGAGGGTATTGACCAGTAGCTATGTGTTTGATCTCTCTCTCGGGTGTTCTCTCTCGTGTTCCCTCTATGGCACGATCTTGATGTATCGCGAGCTTTGCTATTATAGTTGGATCTTATGATGTTTCTCCCCCTCTACTCTCTTGTAATGGATTGAGTTTTCCCTTTGAAGTTATCTTATCGGATTGAGTCTTTTATGATTTGAGAACACTTGATGTATGTCTTGCCGTGCTTATCTGTGGTGACAATGGGATATCATGTGCCACTTGATGTATGTTTTGGTTACCAACTTGCGGGTTCCGCCCATGAACCTATGCATAGGGGTTGGCACACGTTTTCGTCTTGACTCTCCGGTAGAAACTTTGGGGCACTCTTTGAAGTACTTTGTGTTGGTTGAATAGATGAATCTGAGATTGTGTGATGCATATCGTATAATCATGCCCACGGATACTTGAGGTGACAATGGAGCTTCTAGGTGACATTAGGGTTTTGGTTGATTTGTGTCTTAAGGTGTTATTCTAGTACGAACTCTTGAATAGATTGATCCGAAAGAATAACTTTGAGGTGGTTTCGTACCCTACCATAATCTCTTCGTTTGTTCTTCGCTATTAGTGGCTTTGGAGTGACTCTTTGTTGCATGTTGAGGGATTGTTATATCATCTATCTATGTTATTGTTGTTGAGAGAACTTACACTAGTTAAAGTATGAACCCTAGGCATTGTTTCCTATCATTGCAATACCGTTTGTGCTCAGTTTTATCATTAGTTACCTTGCTGTTTTTATAATTTCAGATTACAAATACCTTTATCTACCATCCGTATTGCACTTGTATCACCATCTCTTCGCCGAACTAGTGCACATATACAATTTATCATTGTATTGGGTGTGTTGGGGACACAAGAGACTCTTTGTTATTTGGTTGCAGGGTTGCTTGAGAGAGACCATCTTCATCCTACGCCTCCCATGGATTGATAAACCTTAGGTCATCCACTTGAGGGAAATTTGCTACTGTCCTACAAACATGTGCACTTGCAGGCCCAACAACGTCTACAAGAAGAAGGTTGTGTAGTAGACATCAGTTCCCCATCTCCATGAGTAGCAAGTACACCTAATTTTTTTTTGGTATTTCGTGCTCCATATCCATAATTAAAGATAAAGAACAACTAAGAACAGCAAATAAAAACTACTTAGTGATAAAGCAAACAAGCACACACGAGAATATTCACCCCACGCTATGACTCCCCGACAACGGCGCCAGAAAAAGGTCTTGATAACCCACAAGTGTAGGGGATCAATTGTAGCCTCTTTCGATAAGTAAGAGTGTCAAACCCAACCAGGAGCTAAAGGCAGAACAAATATTCCCTCAAGTTCTATCGACCATCGATACAACTCTACGCACGCTTGACGTTCGCTTTACCTAGAACAAGTATGAAACTAGAAGGACTTTGTAGGTGTTGTTGGATAGGTTTGCAAGATAATAAAGAGCACGTAAATATAAACTAGGGGTTGTTTAGATGAAGACACAACTAAGTTAGTTTTAGTAGAGAGATTTTTGTCACGAGAAAGTTATTTGTCCCTAGGCAATCGATAACTAGATCGGTAATCACTATTGCAATTTTATTTGAGGGAGAGGCATAAGCTAACATACTTTCTCTTCTTGGATCATATGCACTTATGATTGGAACTATAGCAAGCATCCACAACTAGTAAAGATCATTAAGGTAAAACTCAACCATAGCATTAAAGCATCAATTCCCCTTCAGCGCACGCCACAACCCCCTTACTCGAGTTTATGCTTTTGTCACTCAAACAACCCACTATAAGCGAATCATGAACATATTACAACACCCTACAGCGGGAATCCCTCACGCTTGCACGACACGGAGAGCACCATAGGACAACACCAATAATAAAACATGTAACTCAAACCAATCACGATCATCAATTAACCCATAGGACAAAACGGATCTACTCAAACTTCATAGTATAGCCATACATCATTGGGAAATGATATATAGCGTTGAGCACCATGTTTAAGTAGAGATTACAGCGGTAAAAGAGAGTTTACACCGCTGCATAGAGGGGGGAAGAGTTGGTGATGAGGGCGGTGAAGTTGTTGGTGTAGATTGATGTCTACTACACAACCTTCTTCTTGTAGACGTTGTTGGGCCTGCAAGTGCACAGGTTTGTAGGACAGTAGCAAATTTCCCTCAAGTGGATGACCTAAGGTTTATCAATTCGTGGGAGGCGTAGGATGAAGATGGTCTCTCTCAAACAACCCTGCAACCAAATAACAAAGAGTCTCTTGTGTCCCCAACACACCTAATACAATGGTAAATTGTATAGGTGCACTAGTTCGGCGAAGAGATGGTGATACAAGTGCAATAAGGATGGTAGATAAAGGTATTTGTAATCTGAAATTATAAAAACAGCAAGGTAGCAAGCGATAAAAGTGAGCGTAAACGGTATTGCAATGGTAGGAAACAAGGCATAAGGTTCATACTTTCACTAGTGTAAGTTCTCTCAACAATAATAACATAGATAGATCATATAACAATCCCTCAACATGCAACAAAGAGTCACTTCAAAGCCAGTAATAGCGGAGATCAAACGAAGAGATTATGGTAGGGTACGAAACCACCTCAAAGCTATCCTTTCTGTTCTATCTACTCAAGAGTTCGTAGTAAAATAACATGAAGCTATTCTTTCCGCTCAATCCATCATAGAGTTCATACTGTAATAACACCTTAAGACACAAATCAACCAAAACCCTAATGTCACCTAGATACTCCATTGTCACCTCAAGTATCCGAGGGCATGATTATACGATATGCATCACACAATCTCAGATTCATCTATTCAACCAACACAAAAGTACTTCAAAGAGTGCCCCAAAGTTTCTATCGGAGAGTCAAGACAAAAACGTGTGCCAACCCCTATGCATAGGTTCATGGGCGGAACCCGCAAGTTGGTCACCAAAACATACATCAAGTGGCACATGATATCCCATTGTCACCATATAAAATCACGGCAAGACATACATCAAGTGTTCTCAAATCATTAAAGACTCAATCCGATAAGATAACTTCAAAGGGGAAACTCAATCCATTACAAGAGAGTAGAGCGGGAGAAACATCATAAGATCCAACTATAATAGCAAAGCTCGGGATACATCAAGATCGTGCCATAGAGGGAACACGAGAGAGAATATGAGAGAGAGAGAGAGAGATCAAACACATAGCTACTGGTCAATACCCTCAGCCTCGAGGGTGAACTACTCCCTCCTCGTCATGGATAGCACTGGGATGATGAAGATGGCCACCGGTGATGGGTTCCCCTCCGGCAGGGTGCCAGACGGGCTCCCGAGAGGTTTTTGGTGGCTACAGAGGCTTGCGGCGGCGGAACTCCCGATCTATCTTTGTTCTCGGTGTTTTTAGGGTACGTGGGATTATATAGGCGGAAGAAGTCGGTCGGGGGTGCTCGAGGGGCCCACGAGACAGGGGGGCGCGCCCTCCTATCTCCTGGCCCCCTCGAGGATCTCCTAACGTGAACTCCAAGTCTCCAGGATCATATTCTTCCAAAAAATTACGCTTCCGAAGGTTTCATTCCGTTTGGACTCCATTTGATATTCCTTTTCTTCGAAATACTGAAACAGGCAATAAAACAGCAATATGGGCTGGGCCTCCGGTTAGTAGGTTAGTCCCAAAAGTAATATAAAAGTGTATAATAAAGCTTGTAATCATTGAAAACAGATAATATAATAGCATGAATGCTTCTTAAATTATAGATACGTTGGAGACGTATCATAGATCGCGGTGATGATGATGGCCCCTGGCAGTGTTCCGGCGCCACCGGAAGCAAGGGGGAGAGAGCCCCCTTCTTCTTCTTCTTCCTTGACCTTCTCCCTAGATGGGAGAAGGGTTTCCCCTCTGGTCCACGGTCTCCATGGCGTGGGAGGGGAGAGAGCCCCTCCGGGATTGTATTCGTCTCTCTGTCTCTCTCTGTTTCTGCGTTCTCCTGTTCTGCCCTTTCACCATTTCTTATATATTCGGAAATCCGTAACACCGATTGGATTGAAACCTTCGCCTAGATTTTTCTCTGAAAATTAGCTTTCTTGCGGCCAAAGAAGAGCAGTAACCGCCTTACGGGATGCCTATGAGGGTGAGGGGTGCGCCTCCTGCCTCGTGGCCCCCTCGGGCACCGTCTCGCGTTGGTTTTTCTTCCCAAAAATCATAAATATTCCAATAATGATCTCCGTCCATTTTTATCCCGTTTGGACTCCGTTTGATATGGGGTTTTCAGCAAAACATAAAACATGCAACAAACATGAACTGGCACTGGGCACTGGATCAATATGTTAGTCCCAAAAATAGTATAAAAGTTGCCAAAAGTATATGAAAGTTGAATAATATTGGCATAGAACAATCAAAAATTATACATACGACGGAGACGTATCAGCGACTAAGCATAGTATGGTGGCTAACTTACGAGTACAAGAGTAAGATGAGAAGCTACGCAAACGGTCGCAAACTAGTAATGATATATAAGTGATCCTGAACTACTTACGTTGAAACATAACTCCACCGTGTTCTCTTATCGAACTCACTCGAAAAGAGACCACCACGGTTACGCACGTGGTTGGTGTATTTTAATTCGAATCTGGTGTCAAGTTCTCTACAACCGGACATTAAAAATTTCCATCTTCCACATAACCGCGGGCACGGCTCTCGAAAGTTTAAACCTATAGGGGTGTCCCAACTTAGCCCATGACAAGCTCATGATCCGCAGAGAAAATCCTCCATCGCGGGACATCCTGTCAGACTTCGGATCCCGGTGCACAAGACATTTTGACAATGATAAAACTAATCCTGCAAGACCTCCCGACGTGCCGACACCCTGATAGTAGCCGCGCGTATCTCTTCTCAGGCCACAATGGATGTGCTAAGCGTACATGTACTAAAATACCCCAAGTTGCCAAGGGGTGGTCCCGCACGGTGCTCTAGTTTGGGACCAACATCATCAGCACTGCCCCCTGTTTATGAGGAACTACTCCTCAGGTTCATGATGCCATATGCCAATTAGTTAATTAATTTAGTATTATTATGTAGGCAAATGTTAAAACCAATGTCGGGCCTTCCTGGAAGAGTTTTATTCAAAGCGAACTGTCAAGAGGGGCCCATAAACCCTCATCGTGTTAGGGACACAAAATCAAGGAACATAACACCGGTATGACGGAAACTAGGGCGGCAAGAGTGGAACAAAACACCAGGCATAAGGCCGAGCCTTCCATCCTTTATCAAGTATATATGTCCATTAATTAAATAAGAGATATTGTGATATCCCAAGATATCCATGTCCCAACATGGAACAACCTACAACTGCACCTGCAACTAGCAACCCTATAAGAGGGGCTGAGCAAAGCGGTAACATAGACAAACAACGGTTTGCTGGGATGGTGGAAAAGGTTAGAGGCTGTTTCATGGCATATAGGGAGGGTTGATAAACAACTGGTACGAAGCGCGACAAAGCGATAGCATCGAGACAACTAGCATGGCAATGATAGTAGTGAGATCCAGGGTAACGGTCATCTTGCTTGAAATCCCGCTAAAAAAAAGATCGAGTCCATGAAGAAGACGAACAGGCGTAGACGAACCAAGCGTGGTCGAACGAATCCTCATGATCGCAACGAAACAAGAACTATCGAGAAGAAACACAATCGGAAAGAAGCAAACAACATGGTAAACACACAACACATAAACATGGCATGATGCTCATCCAAATATGATGCAAGACAAGGCTATATGATGCTACTCATGGCAAGGGATGATGGATACAAGAACATCACATCAAAGCAAGTTTAAATGAGGCCGGAAACAACATATAACAATTCGGATAAGTCCTCATATGTAAATTTCGAAATTGGTCCAGATCTGAATAACACATTATGTTCAAGTTGTTAAACAGCAAGTTAAGATGCACCATGATGATCTACACGAAATTCTAGTCAAGTTACATATATAGTTCATTTAATTCGGAGCTACGACCTAGAATATATGAGCAACACAAGTTAAACATGGCATTGATGCAAAAGCAAGCAAAACACAATCACGAACACTCCAAAACATGGATGCAACAAGATAATATGAATCTATATGCAATTCTAAGCAATTTTCATATAGGACATGATCCAAACGGAGCAATGGAGCAACAGATACACTCCAAATAAGTTATAACAACAATCTGCCCAAAACAGCAAGTAGGTACTTTGCAGTCATCAAAACAACATGCTACAGGAACTATACATAGCAACCAAGGGCACGTCATCAAAGTACACATAACAAAGAGCAAATAATATCAAGGCATCATACGCACATGGCTCATGGACTAGTGGGAACCAACAAGATAAGTTTGAATGTTATAACAGTTTCAACAAGTGTAAAACAACAACATTATCATAGCATGTTTGCAAGCCTGGAATAGAGGTCATATGAAATCCAAAATTAACAAACAAGGCATGTGGACAAAGTACTCATATCATAATTCAATTCATGTCATTGGAGAATCTCGAAAAGAGGCATAGATTAATTACTATCAAGCTCACAACATAGCATCATGAAGTTAATAGAAAACTGAAACATCATTTAGGCAAGTTCATAGCAATGAAAACATATGCTACAAGACATATATGAAGCATCAAAGGGCATGGCATGACAGATCATAACATGTACATTAAAACATGTCAATTAAGCATCTCCCGATTATGCATGAATTAGATGGTAGCATCAAGCAAACATAGCAACATGTTATAACAGATTCAGACTTGACAGAACAATAACAGCAAGTAGCCCACTTCACAACCTTGATGCACTCACCACAGGGCATATCAAAATAAATGGATTACACTAATGAAAGATGACATGAATATTCTCCCAGAACATGTTGACATTATGCTGAAAATAAAATCACGCAAAAAGATATAAAAATGACAAATAGACATGTTATAATAGTTTTCAGCGGTTAACATCAGCAAGCATTTCTGCAACAGAGATTAACATGTCAAGATGCACCCGAAAATGAATGAAAATGCAACCAACATGAACAGCACTCTGAGCTGAACATTTGCATATCAAGATCATCACCATAGGACCAACAGGACAAAGTTACAACACTCACAAGATGCATACATGATGTTAAGAAGCAGCAGATTTCAGCAGTTTATATCACTTAGCAGTTTTGCAACGGAGATTAAGGCATCAAAATGAATAGTAACATGCATGCAAACTACTCCATCATGTAGATCATCAAGAGATGAACATTATTGACATATTATACATGCAAAACGGAGCCCCATGCACAAATTTACAAGCACACAAACATGCATACATGCTGATGAAATTCCAGGACTTGGCAGTTTTTACAGAAAAACACGGGTGAGCACAATATAGTACAACACGCACTGGGCAAGGGTTTAGTGGGCTCACCACTGGGCTCGGCCCAGGTCGAGGAGGAGGTGACGCGGGCCGGTGGCCGGGCCTTGGGTCGGCAGTGACGGAGCCAGGCCCAGCAAGGCCATGGCCCACACGGGCGCTCCCGATCCAATGTGGATTGAGCGGTAGCTCGACAAGAGGTTGCAGGGGGTCGTGGCCGGCGGCAGCTCGACGGCGACGGCGGCTTGCAGCAGGCTCCAGCACAGGGAGAGCTCGGAAAGGGCAGCTCCCAGTGGTGGGGCATCGGATCTGGGTCGTAGGTGGAGCAGGAGGCCATCGCGGCGGGCTCTTGGAGACGGGGAGCTGCGGGGTACGGTGGCGGCGCGAGGAACGGGCAGGAGGTGGCGGTGCGAGCGAGCGGTGGCGCTGCTCTGGCGGTGGCCTACGGCGGCGGGGTCAGGCATAGAGGGAGTGCGGGGAGGCTGCGGGAGGAGGCGCTGGAGGCAGGGATGGAGGCGCGGGGCGCTCGGGAGGAGGAGCACTGGGGCGCTCGGGCCCGGGCGGAACCGGTGCGGCCCGGGGGTGGGCCGGATCTGGGCCGCGGCGGAGTGGGGCGTTGGGGCGCACGTGTCGTAGCTTAAGTGGCCAGAAGCGGCGACGGGTGACGGCGCGGCCAGTGGCTGCGCGCCAAGTGGCGGCAGAGGAGCTGCTTGACGCGGAAAACGATGGGGAAGGCGGCTGGAGGCGCATAATTCAAGGGGGAGGTGGGTAGAGGACAAAAATGGCAGGGGAGGTGTATAATATATGGAAGGGGGCTAGGTTAGGTGTTTTGGGTGCTTTCGGAGCCCTCCGATCTCGATTGGACGGTTCCGATGAGAGGGGGTGTAGGTGGGCTGGTTTAGTGGCTGTGAAGAGGCCGTGGGCTGTGGGAGAGAGGAGAGAGAGAGAGAGAGGCCCGGCGACAGTTTCGGAGACCGAAACATCCGACGAATGAACCGGCAACGATGCTGTTATATGTTTAACGGTTGGGCTACCAAACGGACTCCGAATGCGATGAAATTTGGCAGGCGGTCTACCTACGCTATAATAAGATCGCACGCCAACTTTCACCCAATTCCGAGAACATTTTTGTGCCACTTATAAAATAATATTTCGGAGGTGCTGCGGGCGCGTGCGAGTGTGTCTGTGCTCAAAACGGATAACGGAGAGAACCCGGAGAACCCAGGCGGAGGCAAGTTTGAAAAACATGCAGATGAAATGCACATGGTGGCATGACAACATACAATACGCAAGCGAATGACATGGCAACGACAACGAATGACTGGAATACACCTGGCGCATTGGTCTCGGGGCGTTACACTGAGGGCATGGAGAAGAAGGGGAGAAGCTAAGTGGGAGGCTGACATTGGCTAAGGAGAAGGCTAGATGAGTGTTGGCATTGGCAGACAACAGGTCATTGTGGATGGCTTTCACTGAATTATTCAGCATTGAAGCTCCCAAAATGATCAAATAAATAAGATAGCAATGAGACATAGAATGTCGTGTTATTAGTTATTTTTCTCCTCAAAAAGGATGTCATGATAGTAGTCGTGATTTGCATATAAGTTGCTTCAATAACTACATTCTTGAAATGATGTGCCATAGGTAGGTGGAAAAACTAAGAAATACAAGCATTCCTTTGTGTGTGTGTGTGAGAGAGAGAGAGTGCCCTACAGCCTCCCCTGCACTGACCCACTTAGAACACAAGTTAATGGATATTGTAATTATGTTGAGGGTAGAGAGTGAGCGGGATGGGGCTTGGGGTTGGTCTAAGGCTATATGACCGGAATAATTTTTTTACTTTAGAAAATGTGGCCAATTGCATTTCATTAGAAATGGCTTCACAGAAGATTGCATGAGTGAGTTCATTTTTTTCACGAGCAATACATTTTTTTTTGGTTAGGATAAAAGGGTAAATGCATTGGTTGTTTTTTAAAGCGTTAATACACGCTGGCGTATCGTGGTAATGCATGACATTCAATTATATGTTACAACGTGGCAATAGTCAGGAGACATCGGGTGTGCCGTCTTGGCTCAGCGGCGTCATGAGCAGTGCACGCCTTCTCCTCCTTGATGGCGGTGGCGGATCGGCAGAACACGGGGATCATAGCAGAGAACGGGGTGGCTCGTGGGGGACTCATCCTTAGCAGTCCGCAAGGAAGTATAGTGTGAAGGAGATATGGCACTATGACGAATGGACGTGGGTCTCATCTAGTTTTAAAGGAGAGGGCTTCAGCGAGAAATGTCCTGAAGAAAAAGGAAAGGGTGCATCATGGGTGGGTTTTTTGTGTTGGACAGCGTGGTGAAGGTAACATGGTGGTAGATTTTTGTGTTGGACCTTGTGTTCGTGATAACAAGATGGATAGTCCGGATAACTACATTTCTCCATCATATATGAACTGGATTTAGAAGAGTCTTGACTATCACACTATTGAATTTTAAGGAGTTCCGTTGGACGCATGTTTAATGTCCCGACACATCCGAACGTATGAGAAAGAAATGACTTTCAACTTTGAAGACGGCATTAATTATTTGATTGATTCATTTAGTAGCAATGTAGCTCATAGCAACGCACGGCATTCTACTAGTAAGGATAGGGTGTGCGTGTGTGCGTTTATAGGGGTGAGTGTATGCACGTGTAATGAGCGCTTGCGTCTGTACTGTATTAAAAAAACTTATAAAAAGAATGGGCCAGAGAGGCGACAGTCCTGGATCGGCAAGCTCGTGTCGTCGTGTACCTGTCCGGTCCGTATGTGTTTCACGAAACTTGGTGTACGTACCTGTGTCATCGTCGTCCAAGGGATTGATGAATTAGCACACACTTGCCACGAGCCCACGGGCTCATGTAGTCGCGGTGGCGCGCAGGACACGGCAACATATGTCCAAGCGAGAATCATATAGCGCGCGGCGTGTGCTACTACTTTCGAGTAAACCGCATTGGAAGCCAGAAATTGTGTTTGCCTCCATAGAGCCCAGTTTTTGAGAAAATCCAATAATAATAATATGATTTTTAGGTTTCACAAAAATACTACATCTCTATAATTTAGATATATTAAAACTGAGCACACTCCCAGCCCTTACAGGCCATCAGCCTCTAGACCGTCCATTTTTATGATTTATGAGTTTCTGGCCGTCCGATTTTCATTGCTCGAGCTGTCCTAGAGGGGCGCTACTCTGGTAGAAAAATTAGAGCGTTCCTGTTGATCGGGCCTATGGACCACGGCCCAATTAACTAATCTCACTCAGTTCCTGATCACTTCTACTTCCTCGACTTTCTCTCAAAAAAAACTTCTACTTCCCCGACTCGCTCCTCCCAAACCCTATTCTAAATTTCTAATAGCGCCGCCGCCACCCACTCGACTCCCTCACCTCTCGATCTCCTCCAGCACTTACCACTCCCGAGTCTCTCCCTCGCCTTCCCCTCGTTTCTCCCTCTCTCATGGTGTGGACTAGCAGCGGCGCCGGGGAAGCGGGATGAGGGGGTGGTGACCAACAAGTGCGTCCCAAGGAGCCCTGCGTGGGAAAGTGCCTTCTCAAGACCTCAACACCAACCTCACCGGCGACAACGCGCCCTGCAAGGCCTGACACATGGTCTTCACACCAGAGGTCCACGTCATGGCAGGTATGTTCGCTCATGGACTTAGCTGAATCTCGGTAACTAAATTCATGGGGATTGATCTGCTTGCCGGGGAGGTGCTGTACCGCAAGGGGCAGCCGATCTGTGTGATGACGGATGGAGAATGGGAAGCCGGACAAGCTGCGGGCCTGCGGCTCTACTCCATCCCCACCAGGACTTTGGGATGCGAACGCGAAGACAGCACACCAGATCCTCTCTTGTTATCTGTGAATTGGCAGACATATCAGTGAGACAGTGACATCTCTGAACCCTACGCCTTGGGCACGCCCCTCTCACAGTGCCACTGCCTCAAGGTGATGACTGATGATGCATGGAACACGTACCCAGCGGCTATGACTTCGGTTTGGGCATTCGTCTATTGGACCACCACAACTGACGACCATGATCCAGTGTGGCTGCGGTGCTCTCCATCTCTGCTCCACCATGTATCAGGTTTGGTCATCCTCTAGGTACGTAGAACTTGCCAATTTCTGGATAATATAGTACTTCACTTCCACAAATGAAATTACTGGATGCTATAGAACTAATGAACTCTAGAACTTGACAATTGACTAATGGAATTACTGGATGCTAAAACTAATGTATGCGTCCTGCATAAATCATCGCCTTCCTCTTGTCTTTGTTACGCAGGAAAAACAACAAGAAAAGACTCCAATAGATGCCTTCTCAGTTCTCATCGATCTGGTAGCCGCAAGTTCAATTCTGCAGCCTTGACCATTTCGGCTACTCATTTAATTGTTTCATGTTACACTGGTGCAAGCCGAAGAATCGTCCTCTGCATCCTATTACAGCTGGCATCTTCTCTTTATTGCTTTGATCGGTGAAGATCTAGAACAAGAAGAACGTAGACGATGATGCATTACTGGCTGCCTCCACCCACTGTACAACATTGGACGACCTGCTTTCAGCAGTGCTCTCCGCCTTTCCTTGCTGATTCGCCTACCAACTAGACTAGACACTTCAATTGACATCATGTTTTATTGTACAGAACTTATAGTCTCTATACATATAAAAACATTAGGTCTTTACTTTTTTGGACACTGATTGCTCTTCTCTAACTGAAAGAAGGCTCTTATATTTTCTGACAGTTAGAACTAACCACTGAGCCTTGCTTTAAATTTTACATTACTTCTAAACCCTCTTTATATTCTTTAGAGTATGATTATTGGGAGATTATCTTCATTACAAATTTCAAATGGAATCTCTAAAAGGTCCTATATTTTGGAACAGAGGGAGCAACTCCCATCTATTATCATGGTTGATGCACATGACTATATGTTCTCACCTACTTTTGTTTGCTGGTTTGTGAAAATATCTGGAGTCAGACAAGGCATGGCAAAATGGGTGATTAGCGCATTTATATGTTTGGTATTTTGAGCAGCCTGTCTGGTTTGTCACACTTTTAAATGAAAAATGATAACTAGAAATGACGGACAAATCTTCAATTAATATGTATACCCTCCTTCCCTGAATTAAGACTAATACTTATTGATTGAATGGTGTAAACAAGTGGTATCTATCAGTTGGCATGAATGCTGCCTCATTAGTTATTCTTGAGCTTATTTTCGGCTTGCACATTTTTCTGTTGTGCTTAATTCAAGGCCACATTAAGTTCTGGCAGAGGGGATCTTACAAGCCAAATGCAAATATTTTTTATCAAAAGATTCGTAAATGTTCATGGACCATCAAGTGGCTGGTTTGGGATCTTCATCACACATTACTGTATTTACCTCTTAGCTACAAAATCAGGTAAACTTCGTTAGTAGTAATTTATTTTAATATTTTGCCGTATCTTGAAGCAAGTGGCTAATTTTACTCCAGCGTTAGCATGTGAAAGGTATCATAAATTTTATGGGCACATCAACATGCATGCACATACACGAGCTTTAATCAATTCATGAAATTCTCATTTTATATAGTAAGGACAGTTTTGTAAACCACTCAATTTATGATTCTGATTTGATACATGGTGTTTGCTTACCGATAGTGTTATGTAGCCAATGTTTTAGTAATTGTTTCCTTCATCAACATACACAATGTCATTTAAGGAGCAATTATAACTGTTTTGCACTTCTCCTTGAGACACTACTTATGTAGTTATTTCCTCAATTTATATACCTTTCTAATATGTTTTTTGTTTGTACAACCTTTGTTGTATCTAACACTAAAACGCATCTAGATAAATACAAATCTAAGACAAGTAATTTGGGACGGAGGGAGTACTTCAATGTAAGCAATTGTAAGTTGGTTAAGATGCAACCCAACTTGAGCCATTATTTACAACAGTCCACTGGCATTTGATATTAAGCTTAAGAAAACTTCTATTATTGTAGATCAGATGGAATTCTACAACCTCAAATCTGAGCAAGTACACATTCAGTTATCTATCATGGCTCAATGCAAGAATATTTGTTCGTTAGAATACGATGTTATAAGTGTATTACTGGCAGAACGCATTGCCATTTTTTAGATAATAAATATTGTCCAATAGTTTTGAAATATCCTTGCTGCCTATTTTTCTCTCTTAAATATTCCTGATGTATTTCCTCAATATTTCTATTTTTTAGTTATTGTGATATGAGCCTTTGCAGGAGAGTCTTTCTAGGAGTCAAAACAATGTCACGATCCATATCAATCATCCTAATTCATATCGAATCCGCTTAATACCACAACTCAAACATTAGACGTAAGGAAAAAAACTCAAAACACTACTTTTTTGCAGATCAACTGGACTGGATTTCTCTCTCGAGTTACATATTATTATATTCTTGATTTCTCTCTTTAGTTACATGCCATTATGGAGGGCACAAGCACACTATTTAAAAGCATTGCAAACAAATATATACAAGTTACTTTATATACCTAACAACTAAGAGCAAAAATAGACGGGCGCAGCAATGCGCGCCATCAATGATCTAGTATTCTACATAGTGGATCAGTTTTAAATTGGACTGAGAGCATCGGTCATAACGGTTGGTCTTCTAAATCCAACTACCATTATCAGCACGATTCGTATGAACAGGAGACAACTTTTTTTTGAGACAATAGACAGCCTTTTTCTTCACTATGTTCTACTCCCTTCGTTCCTAAATAATTGTCTTTCTAGAGATTTCAACAAGTGACTACATACGAAGCAAAATGAGTGAATCTACACTCTAAAACATGTCTACATACATCCATATGTTGTAGTCCATTTGAGATGGCTAGAAAGACAATTATTTAGGAACGGAGGAAGTAGAATCATCACGTGGCTCTTCCAGAATAATCATGTGGCCCTTCTATAAAAGAGAAGCCCATAACTAGTGCCTCATGGGCTGTGTTGCCACATGGTTTGACTGAGCCCAGGCATCCTGAAAGAAAGATTGAGCCCATGCGAGATGTTTTAGAGGGTATTTGTTTCCAGGACTTATTGGTTTAGGGACTTTTTTAAGTCCCTATAAGTCCCATCTAAACCAAACAGGAGGGACTTATAAGGACTTAAAGTAGGCATTTGGGACTTATGAAATAAGACTCTCAAGGAAAGTCTTATAGGGACTTATAGTTGTAATATGGTCTTATAGGGACTTATAAGTCCTAGGAACCAAACAGGTAGGGACTTGGAACTTATAAGTTGGGACTAAAAAAAGTCCTAGGACTTATGAACCAAATAGGGCCTTAGTAGGAGAATGTGGAGAAAGTGAAGCAATGTGCAAGACAACCTGCGTGGAGAAAGAAAACTTCGCCTCTTACTAGGGTTCTAGTCCCCCCGCTGCGATTTTTCGCCGTCGTCAAGATTGTCTTTCCCTACATCAGTCCCGTTCCGCCGTTCTTGTGCTTGATCAGGGGGTGTTCTCTACGACGCCTCCAGGTTTCTGGAGAGGCTATGGAAGGTGTAGGCTCTAGGGTTACCTCAGGAAGGCCCAGTCGATTTTCGTTCGGGTTAGGATTCGAGATTTCATCAAGCGAGGCTTCGGGGTATGGGGTTGCAGGTCCAAAGGAGATCGGTGATGTGGAGAAACTGATGAAAGAATTAGGGCTGCGAGAAGAGGATCTGGATGATGTGGTGTTTGACGAGAAGAGGCGCCGACGGTGGAGGCTCAGTGGATTTCTCTTGCAAGGGTACACTCCAACAAACCCTATAGTCAATTCTGGTTCTATAGGAACATGAGAGAAGCATGGGATCTTGACCGAGAGGCGAAATTCAAGCCATTGGAGCACAATCTCTATACTGTATAATTTTCCTGCCTAGGAGGTTGGGAGAGAGTCACCCAGGATGGTCCATGCCACTTTAGAGGCGACACAGTGATCATCATGCCGTACAATGGAGTGGTGAAGCCTTCCCAGTACAACTAGACACCATTGAGATCTGGACTCAAATTCATGATGTACAAGACTTATATGCACATCTTGTGCCATCTCTTGCGGCAAAGGTTGGTGAGGTTCTGTTTACAGAACCACAATCGCAAGACTTCACTGGTAACTTTTACCACGTCTAGATCAGGATCAATGTCATAAAAGCCTTTGAAAATGTTGTCTCCATGATTCATGGTAGCAAGCGTCGAATCTACTGCACACCGTGTTTCTGTTCCAAAATTATGCTGCCGAGCAAGGAGTTAGTCCTCAGGATGATTTCGCGATTCGACCCGAGTCTCGGAGGCTACTGGGATCAGTGGTTTTATTCTATCCTCCAGGTGCATACCGACTTAAGCCCGGCACACAACAACTACTCGCTATACATCTCGCCACAGAATAAAATGCACCAATTAGAAAAAAAATCATCCAAGAACGAGGTGATGCACCACTTCGGAAGCAGTCTGGCACAAAGGCCGGCTGCGAGCGGCTGGCTACACAGAAGACTTTCCGGCGTTAAGCTTGGCTATTTTCAAGACCGAGGTGATTTGTGACACCTCGGATGCAGTCTGATATTGGAGCTCGACTTCAAGAAGACACCGCCGCACAATTTGTTTTAACCTGCCAAGGTGTGGCGTTTAATTAATAATACGTCTAATAAAGGCTAAGGGAACCTAGAAGGAGCTCCTCGGATGTCTGACGTGTGAAATCTTCGGATACACCTCGGCGATCCTTGAGATCGGAGATGAGAAAACTTGTTAAACCAGCTTTCAACACTGACGACCGAAGACAAAGAACAGTTCGGAAGAATTAAGGAGTGCCCTGGCTTGAAGAGTGGTTCTAGGGGTACTGATGGAGTCCTGACTAGGGGTACTCACCATGTCGTCTCCCGGTCAGGAGGGCCGGGCCGAGGACCCTCATGGCGGTTCATTAGCGGGCCACTTCGGGCAACCCATGACGCATACAAAGGAAGACTAAACAAGACTTGGTATACGAGACAATGACTCTTCTAACTCCTAGGCCTCCAGTACATTATACAAACAGGGGCCATGCTAGTCGATAGATCATTAGAATCTTACACAACAATTTCATGGTAGAAACATGTACTCTTTACTATACCACATATGAATACAATAAAAAGCAGAATGCAGGGCATTATCTTTTCGAGATGCCCGAACCTAGGTAAAATCCTTGTGTCCATTGTTACCATCGCATAAAGCCTACTAGCTTGGGACCCCCTACCCAACATCTGCCGTATACGACTCTGTCAGCTGCGAGCACCGACATGCGTAGCTTCAATCGGCAGCACCAAATTTTGCGACCGACAGGCTGCAGTGGTGTTGGAACTGTGACAGTGTGACATGGACATGCTGGAACCTTGACATGGCAACGCTGGAACCAGTGCTCTCCAATGTTGAAACTAGTGTGCGCACGCGCTACAGTAGTGCAACCGGCTTCACCCTGTGACAGGATTGGTGGTGGAAAAAGCTGCAACTAGCATCGGCTCATGCTACAACCGCGGCAAAAGCTGCAGCTGGGCATGGCAGACTGCAAACAGTGGCGACCTATGTCAGGACTACCGGTTGAAAAAGCTGCAACCGTCGTCGGCTCGTGCTACGACTAGTGTCGGCGGAAGCTGCAACCGACTATGGCAGAGCTGCAACCCGTCGCGACCCTGCTACAAGCAGAGACCAGGCTATGACGCGCTCCTGTGCTGCGACGACAACGACAGATGACGTAAGAGATGACGCATGAGCACAATCCAATTGTTATTAGTGTCCTAATCCAACGATGAAAATTCGCTCGCGAGTTACTCAAGAATGAGTAGCATGTGTTAGACAAAAATGACGTAAGTGATGACACAGGGGCACAATCCAACCGTTATTTTCGTTCTAATCCAACGGAGAAAATGGACTGGAGGAATAATCGAGGATGAGATGCATGAGTGAGACGAAGATGGCGTAAGGGATGACGCGGGGGCACAATCCAACCATTATTAGTGTCCTAATTCAACGGTGAAAAATGAACGGGCGGAATACTTAAGAATGAGATGTGAGGCGAAAATGACGTAAGGGATGACGCCAGGGGCACAATCCAACCGTTATAATCCAACGGTGGAAAATGAATCAAGAAGAAGAAATAGGAAGGAAACGATCGATTCAGCCGTGGCGTATCCATTCTGCCTACATAAATTCCTCCTCTGCTCCCATCGAAACCCCTCCAAACCCCTCCCACCGGAAAATCCCTCAAACTTTGGCCGGCCAAAACTATGGACGAAGATCGACGGTTGCCGGTGGCCGCCGCGCTCGCGTCGGCGGCGGCGGTGCTTGGCGACGACGACCTCCTGCGCGAGATCCTCCTCCGCCTCAGCTTCCCCACCTGCCTCGTCCCGCGCCGCCCTCGTCTCCAAGCGGTGGCTCCACCACGCCTCCAAGCCAGCCTTCCTCCGCTGCTTCCGCGACCGCAACCCGCACCGTGTCCTCGGTGTTTTCGCTTGCTACCCCGAGACACCATACAAGTTCCTGCCGCTTCCGCAGCCCCCAGAGCTCGCCGCCCTCTCACGCCGTGTGGCCTCCTCCTGCAACGATGCCTTCGCCGCCAGCTCATACAAGCGCGTCGTGCACTGCCGGAACAGCCGCCTCATCACCGTGTTCTTGCACGAGGGAACATACAGGCACTCCCTCCACGAGCCGCTGCTCACTGGGGAGTCCGAAGCGGTCCTCCCACAGACCCCGCTGCCCCGCCATCTCCCGCAGGCTCACACTCAAGGGGTATTCTCTCAGACTTTCCTACCCGAGGACGGGGGCCGCGACGGCAACGGCATCACCTTGGTGAGTCTATGGATGGTCTGGCGAGAAGTCCGTGCTGAAGTGTGCGTGCTGGGATCCGACGGATGGGGCATCCCTACCACAGCCGTTACAGATGTAGATCTCCCGTATGCTGAAACCAACTTTATAGAAATGCTACCACCCGTCCATGGTAAGTCATGGTGACCGGCTTTGGGTACATCCTGGGTCTAGATTTGGCCACGTCAACCTTCTTCACCCTTGAGCTACCAGTTGGAGTGCGGAGCAACTATATGCTTTCATGTGCGGAGGGTTCCGGGATCTATCTTGTCAGTGCAGACGGGTTTCATCTCAGTGTGTGGCTCCATGGGATGATGGGCGACAACGATGGTGCAGGCGGATGGCTGCTGGTGGACACATTTTGTGTCCGATGTTCTGCTGGTCGCGATTGGGTTTGGATGGCACAAGATGGTGATTTTCTTGGTGTTGCTGCAGTCGGGGACAATGCCGAGTTTGTATTCTTGGATTATGCGAGATATGGTGTTTTCCTCTATGTTCATCTGAGAAGCAGGGTAGTTGAGAAGGTGCACGAGCAGGCACTGCTTGATCATCATTTTATTCGTCCGGGTATGAACCACATACCTATCTGTCCCTTTATGATGATCTGGCCGCCTGTTTTCCCTGCACTGAAGAACAGGCGACGTGATCAAGAGCAATGACCCCCCTATGTTTTGATCTTTGTAAAATCATCACTGGGTATGAGTATGACTATGACTTCTATGACATGAAGCTATGTTTCTCTGATAAGGTATGGAAAATTGGAAATGGATGAGCAATCAATATTATTCAGATGGGCTTGATTACATCTCATCTAACTAGTGTATGCCACTTTACCGTGTTTTATTCTTTAGCATTTGTCACTACTCTGCAATCAACACATGCGGTCCTGTTTGTTCGATAGGCTTGTACTTAGTTCCGAGTTTGATAGCAAATATTAAGCTTACGAATACAAACGTAGATGTTTATGCCATGTCGTACAACACTAGATTTTTGTGGTCATGTAAGCTGAATCTTCAGAACCTCTGTTCATTTCACTGAAAAAACCTGAAGTTTGCAAAAGTGTATTGCAAGTAATCCGCGCAGAACTACATTGAGTCTTCAAAGATTAACCATGGTGCGTATAAGATATTGCCTATAGTTGTTTCTCTTCCTGAAACAGTAGGTATTGAAGTCCATCGGTCATGTAAGTTTGGAAACGTATAAGATATCCAGCAAACTGCACTGAACCTTCTAGGCTTGACGGCAGTGTATTAGATATTGCCCTTTTACCTTGTTTTGAACCACATACATATATCTCCCTTCATGATGATCTGGCCACCTATTTTTCCTGCATTGAACGGGCGACATGATCAAAAGTAACGACCCCCCTGTGTTTTAATCTTTATAATATTGTCACTGGGTACGACTTCTATGATAGAGAGCTATGTTTCTCTGATGAGGTATGGAAATGGATGAGCATTGAGCAATCAATATTATTCAGATGGGCTTGGCTTGCACTCAGCTAACTAGTGTATGCCCTTTTACCTTGTTTTATTCTTTAGTATTTGTGACTACTATGCAATCAACATGTGTTGTTTTGTCTGCAATTTGGCCAATAAGTATATGAGTAGGCTTGTACTTGGTTCTGAGTTTGTTAACAAATATTAAACCAAGCAGTTCAAATGTGTAGACGTTCATGCCACGTCATAGAACACTAGATTATGCGGTAATATACGTTGGATCTTAAGAACCTCTATTCACTTCACTGAAAAACCTGAAGTTTGCACAAGTGTATTGCAAGTTATCCAGCAGAACTACACCGAGTCTTCTAAGATTAACCATGGTGCGTATAAGATATTGCCTATAGTTATTTCTCTTCCTAAAATAGTACTCCCTCCGTTCGGAATTACTTGTCGCGAAAATGGATGTATCTAGATGTATTTTAGTTCTAGATACATCCATTTCCGAGACAAGTAATCCGAACGGAGGGAGTAGATATTGCAGTCAATCGGTCATGTAAGTTGGGTAACCTCTGTTCATTTCAGTACAAAAAACTGAACTTTGCAGAGGTATATTGCAAGATATCCAATAGAACTGCACTGAATCTTTTAAGTTTGACGGCAGTGTGTATAGGATATAGCCTATGTGAAGACTTTATGGCAATGGCCGGTAGTGTAGAAAACTTTGGAAGACTTCCAAATTAAAATGACCAGCATCTGAAAGAGGAAATACTCTGGAAATGGCTGGAAGTTTCCTTTTGTGTTCACTGGGGTGGCTGAAACGACAAGGCAAGGTACACATATTGAATGTTATTCACATTATTCTTTTTTCAAAATTTAATTCCTTTTTTTGCATTTTTTATGTTAACAAAGCTGTAATCCACCCATCACCACTAGTTACCACTAGCAATTCTAAGGGTAAATTTGATATATGCCATTTCATGGAGTGGTCTTAATGGCATTCCTTGTCATGCACAATTCCGCAACTGAGAAAAAGAAATGTGACGCATGATGTCCACAACTCCACCCCAGTGATATTCCTTGTCACACACAAATGGCAAAACAGCCAATTAGAGTGGATCCTAATCTAGCTTATCAAGAACCTAATGAATCAACAACTGGAGCCTGGAGCATTGACCCCTAAAAAAATAGCTGAAGCATTGAATTTGATCCATCGGTACCACCATCCTTTTTTCTATATATGTTAGTAATGACCAAAGTCCCGACAGCTTATCTTGGATCTTATTCGTCTTTGTTTTTACTTATTCAAAACATCATAAAATAGTACAAAAGACTAGCCCCAATTCTGGCCGTACCTAACTGTATGATTTTTTTTGCCCCTCCCAAAAGCAATGTTTACAAGTAGTGCTAGAACAGAACCTTTTAACACCGGATGTATATTATCCCCGATTTTCTACACGTCACAGCTATCCCCTTACACCTCGATTAAGCACTTCCTCTTATCAACAAACTTTGCCCCAGCCATCTATAAATGTTGGGTCATCACCATCACAAGCTGCAGGAAGCAGCAGCCTATAGCTAGCTCAAGTGAAGTGAACTGATCGATCGAGATACAGAGGAGAGATAGCTAGGCAATTCAGCAATGGCGGAGAGGGTGACCGCGATGGCGTCGCAGGGCACGGTGGTGATCTTTGGGGCGAGCTCCTGCTGCATGTCCCACACGATGACGGGGCTCTTTGCGCAACTGGGCGTGAGCTCTACGGTGCACGAGGTGGACAAGGACCCCCAGAGAGAGGATCTGGAGAGGGCGCTCGCTGGCATGGTGGGCCAAAGCCCGGCGGTGCCTGCGGTATTCATCTGTGGCGCCCTCGTCGGCGGCACCAGGCAGGTCATGGAGCTGCACCTCGGCGGCCATCTCGTGCCCCTCCTCCGCCAAGCGGGCGCCCTGTAGTCCTGATATGTACTTACATACTTGTTTATCAGTTGTACCTCTTGTTAAGGGAAGGGAATAATTATTTGTGAGAGAGTGTTCATTCTGATGCTGATTAAACATTATGCTTAATTTAGACACAAGACATCACACATAGCTCCCATGGAGAGTTTCTGAGAGAGAGTGTTCATTCTGATAGATCCCATGAAGAGTTTGCGTGAAACAGTGTTCATTCTGATGTGTACTGGTTACCAAATTGAGCAAATACTAAGCTTAATTAGCAATGCGAATGTGTAGAGTTTGTACCACTGATTCACAGTTGTAGAACACTAGGTATTGCAATCTTGTAATTTTGATCTTAAGAGCCTCTGTTCATGTCAACGAAGAAGCCTGAAGTTGGCACTGAAGATTTTAACGTAGCGATCAGTAACGCCACATGAAAAAAAAAGAGCGGCAACTGCAATAAAAATATGTAAATAATTCTGAAAGTACTGCTTGTGGTGAGGAAGCTTCATTTGTGTTCTGGACAACCAGGTGCGCATATTTTCACCTTAAAACTTAATTTTGTTTTCCAGTATTTGTCCACAAAGATATTAATCTGTCCATCATCACAAATTCATTACCAGTAGTCCTAAGAGAAAATCTTTAGGTACGATCTGGAACTAGTTCCATACTTTATTTTCTGATATCCTTGCATCACTTTTTCTATACAAGTACTAAGAAGACCTAGAGATAAACGAGGAACATAATTCTTCTATGACAGAAAATAGAAACATCACACATAATAGTTAGCACAGAATTTTAAACACACATCAAAATGACTTGATAATCTTGGAATCAACATGCTCAGTAGGCACTTTGTTCAACATGGAAGGGTATCGAGACACGCATGGATTTCATGCAACTATGTAACAGCCAGAGCGTCATGAGTAGAATTTTACTTGCATCATCAAAGAAGCTAGTAGCTCATAGTGGATCCAATTCATATAACTTGCAGCTCATGAGGATACAAACATCAATGATGTTACGAAGCACCAACTCACTCAACAATCTTTAGATGAAGGGTGGAGCATTACACAACCTTCTAGTGTCGAAAAGAAGGTTTGCGGAACAAGAGTTTGTTTGAAATTAAAGTGACTAAGACCGACTTCTTTGTGATGGGAAGTGGCGACCAACTTGCCATCCATGCCAACAAGAAGAAGCCACTCGTCAAATTTGACCAACACGAGCAACTCACCATCCCCCGGCACAACCATCAAATCCAACCTACCGTCATACTTGTCATACTGCACCTTGATCTCCGCAATTGGCAATTCAATCTTCTGTTTTAAGGCCCAGACCTCCCTTTCATAGTCTTGCAACACCCATATATCAATGGTTTTCACATAATCAAAGGCGGACATGCTGAGCATGCTGTCCATCTCAAACAAGTCAGCGCAGTGAGTAACAACGGGAGCAAGCATCTCCCGGAATGACTCAGATGTGGTGTCAAACACCACTATCATGGTGTTTTTGACTTCATAATACAATGGGTACCAATGCAGGCTACCACGGAATAGCACACGAGGGTCCGATTCTAGCTCCGTAATCATATGTGTAATCGCATCTGGCCACCCGATGTGCCTCGGAGGCTGGACGGGGCCCAGTGCCAAGACGTAGCACGCAGCATCACTCCCGGGTGCCGGTATGTAAGAGTAGAGCAATAGTCTGTACTCGCCGGTAGGGGGGTGAGGGTACATTCCCAGAATCCACCAGTTAAGATGTGTAGGCAGTGGGATGCGAGCATATTGGCGAGTTGCCGGATTGCAGATGGAGAAGTTGTTGAGCCCGCTGCGGAAGATGAGGAGGCCATCACAGGAGGTAACCAGACAAGAGAAGGGGGTCTCGTCGTTGCAGAAGGCGTCATCTAGAAGAAAGGAGGTTTGGTCAATTAGTCGTCGGGTGACAGGCTGGGGATGGTCAGGGGCGGCCACCCTTGGCCGATGGTCGAAGCAACAGACGTCTAGGCCTTTTCTGTAGGAGCTCTTTTACGGTACCCATAAATTAATATGGACCGTCTATTTCTCCAAATCCAATGGCCATCATGATTTGGCACTCCACCAGTAGTCCCACAGAGTACTAACTCAAAATGTCACGGAGTACCTTGATTCAAAGGGCAAAACCGTAATCATAACAGACCTTCTTTTTTACTCTGTTCTTTTTTTGTCCCGCTGGTAACCTCCGAGTATTCAGCATCTGAAAAAGTCATTCCTTTTTACCAAACCCTATTCTATTCATGGCGGCCGGAGCTTGGATTGCCGGCCACCACCACGGCACCACCACCCTGCGTTTGGGTGAAGCCTGTACAAGCTAGTTGAGCCTGAAAACGACACACGCACGTCCATGGCAGCTCGTTGACTGGAGGAAATTTAAGTTGGATGGACGAATGAATTAGTAGAAAAAAATGTGTCGCCTCCTATTTTATCACAGCCATACTCGTTCTACAAACTACAACTTCAGTAGTATTCGAGAGCGATGAACTGGCGACGAATCTGCTGCTCCTTGGTTTCCTCTGTACTCGACGTTTTCCTGATCCAGACGTCAGCGTGTGGTACATCAATCTCAAGCACGCGGCGTGAAGAAAAAGCAATCGGATCAGCGGCTGCTGGTGCGCCCGGGCCAACCCGAGCAGCGGAGCTGAGCGATCGATGCGGGAGGGCAGAGTAGCGTGCGGCGGAGAAGTGGATTGGGCTGAAGGCGGCGCCGCCACTCCACCGGGATGCGCCGAACATTCAGGATATCTTTCTTCTTCTGGTAGCTGAATGATCGGGATGGTGGCCTCCGGGTTGATGATGAAAAAGAAAACAAATTACCCTTAAAAAATGACTAAGCTGCCCTCCACCAGGGACGGTCAGATATGCTTGGTACTCCGGTGTGTGATTTTGGAGTACCAGGGTACTGTAAAAGAGTACTTCTGTAGTTTTCATAGTTGCGGAGGAGAGGAAGAGCGGGCTGGCAGGTGTGGTGGGCGAGGAGGAAGTCGTAGGAGGAGGTAACGCTGCACCAGGCGCGGCAAACGGCACGGCAGCGGAGGAGGGCTTTGGGTGGCAGACGGACAAGGATCTCCCATACGACGATCTCATCTGGGAGGTTGCGGTGGTGAGGCGTCGCCCCTGCCCTTGTGGCCATGGCCATGGTCGGCGGCTGGGAGCTATCGATTCGTCCCGGGGGCAAAGCAGGAGGAGTTGTGACGGCGGAATAGGCGTGCAGGATTGCCGTTATGAGATGCGATCCAGCTAATCTCTATATTTATAGGGAGCGGCTAGGGAGCGGCCGGCTGCTCCCTAGTATTCCCTGGCAGCCGGCCATAAAAGGAAGGATTTGGTCCCCCCTTGACGAAAAAGGAAACCCACCTGTCCGCGAAAAGCATGCCCACCCTCCCCGCGAAAGGAAACCCATTGTATCACGCGAATTTCATGCCCACCCTCCCCGCAACCCAACTCCCCCCTGGTCCCCCCGTCACGTGACTCCCAGTCGTTCCCTTTCTCCTAAGCAAACCAGCCCTGAATCCCCATCTTCTTCTCCCCCAAGCCTCATTCCCAGATCTACAGAACTCGGCTCACCCTGCAATGGCGACATAGGAGGGGTGTCAGTCAAAGGAAATTGACAAAAAACTGAAAGAAAATACAAAGCAAGGACGCACAGGGAGATCAGGTTTGCCCAACTCTTCCATATAATTTGCCTGGGATTTGCCAAAAGTACCTACTCGTGTCCCTGTTGATACTTCCTGTAATTTTTTGATTATTTTGTTCAGGTTTATACGAAAAAGACTACATATACTCATCTAAATTGTGCTACAACTCCTTTTTTATGAGTGCTAGTCAAAAAAAGAGATCTTTGTGTGGTTATTTTTATCCCAAAAATTACTAGGATTTAGGATCTTCTGTGAGCAAATTCTGTTGATTTTGAGAGCAAATTGTGATGTTATTTCAAGCAATGAAAAAACTGTGATTGAGACAGGGCTAGGATAGCTTTGTCTGCAATATTAGTGAAAACCCTTGTTCTGAGCAACTACATTACTTACTTTAGGCAAAAGCTATGTTCCTTGTAAGCAAATGCTATGGTTTTTAAGGCAAAAAAGAACTATGTTGGTTTCAAGAAGATAAACTGTAGGTATTGCTGATCTACTGTGCTTATTTTTGCCCTTATGTTTATCCCAAGAATTCCTAGGATTTATAAACAGATCTTTAAGCAAATTCTGTTGATTTTGAGAGCAAATTGTGATGTTATTTCAAGCAAACAAAAAACTGTGATTGACAAAACAGAGTTAGGATAGCTTTGGTTCATGAAACCTTTTATGTGGTCTCCAACATTAGTGAAACCCCCCTGTCCTGAGCAACCACCTTACTTAGTTTAGGCAAAAGCTATGTTCCTTTTAAGCAAATCCTATGGTTTTTAAGGCAAAAAAGAACTCTGCTGGTCTCAAGAGTATAATCTGCAACTAGAGTTGATCTACTGTGGTTATTTTTATCCCAACAATTCCTAGAATTTATAAAGACATCTTTAAGCAAATTTCTGCTGATTTTGAGAGCAAATTGTGATATTATTTCAAGCAACGAAAAAACTGTGATTGATAAGCAGGGCAAAGATAACTTTGTTTCATGAAACCTTTTAGGTGGTCTGCAACATTAGTGAACACCCTTGTTCTGAGCAAGTACCTTGCTTACTTTAGACAAAAGCTATGTTCTTTTAAAGCAAATGCTACGGTTTATAAGGCAAAAAAGTACTGTGTTGGTTTCAAGGAAATAAACTGCTGATACTGTCATCAGTTTTTCAGCATCTACTGAGTATCCTAAGCAACTTATACGAGATACTGCATATTACTACAACAAGAAAAAAATGAATGAAATAAAAAAAGTGCCCAGTAGTGAATATTACCTTCAAGGAAAAATGGTTGAACACTGTTTCCTGCTATAAACATCGACATGTTATGAATAGTAGGATGCTCCAGTTGCATTCTGAAAAATTATCTTTGTTTTGGAATGACCATACTAAGTGCCTAATAATGATTCTGCAAAGAAGGATCATATGGAAAACGGAAAGACAAAAAGGAAAATGGCAAATGAAAACGGTCTTGTGCATAAAAGATAAATGTTCTGTTCCTCCCAAAACAAAGCAACTGAAAAACATATTTGAACACATAGAGTGCATCACCCTTGGCTACTCCTAAAAAATCGAACATATAACAATCTGCTCTCGATATCAGTCATGTTGACACAAGCTTCTTCATCAGTCACTTTGATGAAGAAATAATCTTCTCCATCCGCCTTGCTTCACCAAAACCTTGATTTTCACATGGTGAACTGTTGCTCTCCTGTGAACATTTAGAAAACCAAAGAAATTACATCACGGAAAAAATACATATGTTGTAAGAAACTACTGTTGATATATTGTGCCCAGATAAATGAAAACATGTGTAGAGAAAGAAGCAACTTGTGTTTGGTTTTTCATGCATGTATGCTTACTGTATTTTCTAGCAAACACTCTGGTAAAAAAAGAAAATTGCATCAAGCTGAAATGTTGTTCTCTTATTAATTTTCTTGCCTACACTCTGTGTTTTGGATGCTTACTTGATTCACCTGACTTGCTTCGTCAACTTGGTGTGTGCAGGGTGGAGATGATTGACCTAAATGAGTTGCCAGTGGAAATTGACCCTCAAATGCAAAATCCTGACAGCAGTAATCTTGGAGAACATGTATTCTGCACACAACACAGCAACCCCCCCGGTGGTGCTCAGTCTCCTAATCCTATGCTTACACAAAATGTTGCAACACCTGTGACGGGCACAGTGGACAGGGCTGAGCACTCCATTGACAATGGGGGGACAACAAGAGGTGCAACTGTGCCTGGGGAAGAAGCAACGAATACGGATGCACACACAATTGATGTCACAGCGACTGCAGATGAAACTGGGGGTACTATTGGAAATGGTTTGGCAGGCTTGGAAGGTGAAAACGATGATGAAGCTTGGTCATAGCCTAAGGAGCCATATGTTGGAATGAGGTTTGACACTGTGGAGGGCGCCAAAGAACACTACAACGCATATGCTTTGCAACTTGGGTTTTCTGTCAAGAAGAACACTTCAAGGAAGTCTGTTAAAACTGCTGAGCTGATAAAGCAGCAATTTGTATGCAATAAGTTTCGCAAACCTAAAGTTGATGATGGAGGAGCAGAAACAATTCCTGCCCTAGACAAGATTGTAGAACAAGGTGAAAATATTGATGAAGAGGATGAAATTGTCTTTCTTGATGATGAAAGCAAACTAAAAAAGAAAACCAAGAAGCGGAAGCGGGATACAATAGTGCAAACAGGTTGCAGAGCCAAGATGGTGGTGAAGTTATTAGATAGCCGTTGGGAGGTCATTTAGTTTGTTGCTGAGCACAACCACCCGTTGGTTGACAAACCATCTTTGACTAAGTACCTGAGATCACACCAAGGGATACCACCAGAAGAAAGGGCTTTCCTCACACATCTCCATAATTGCAACTTGACAACAGGTTTGGTTCCCTTCCTAAACTATGACTAGGAAGAATCATGAACTATCCTTGGCTTCCTGTGTTAGTTGGTCATACCTTATGCAAGTACTTCTTGGTTTCTCTTGATTGTGGAAAAATTAACTTTGTTCCAAAGACTGACCTTGGTTTGAGATGCTCACCCCACCTTGTGTTATGATTAGCACCAAAAAAAAGATGGGAAAATTAGGTTTGTTCCGTGATTTCCCTTTGTATGCTCTGTAAGTTGCTCAAACCCTACAAACCTGCTTGCATGTATTGTTTTTTACACGCTTAAAATGATGGAAATCTGTTTTCTTCCTACAATTGCCTTGGTTTTTGTGTGAGTTGCTTGCACCCTACTTGTATGCATTATTATTTAAAGCCTGAAAAATGATGGAAATTTGTTTGTTTTTTTCCTGTACTTCACATGTCTTGTTTGCGTGAGTTGCTCATACCCTATGCAACTACTTGCCTGGTTTATTATTAAAAAAGCGGGATTTTGGTTTCCTCGTGGACTTGCCTAGTCCTGCTGTGTAATTTGCTCAGGCCCTGACCAAGTGTTGACTGTAGTACACTTCCTTGTCCCTTGGTTTCAGTGTGTTAGTTATTATTCGCCACCAATTAAAACCCATGGGTACTACTTTTTTTATTCGCCACCAATTTAAACCTGTATGCCTTTAGTTACTTGCAAAGAATGTATTAGTTTGTTGAAGATTTTGTGGTACTGTCCAACTACCTCTACATACAAATGCACTAAACTAACTAGCCACTTCGTTTTTGCTTGCAGGTCGTATGATGCACATCATGTCAGATTACTATGGGACAAAGCTGATTGTTCCTTATGGTACTAAACATATTTCAAACTTGAAGTCAGAATTGAACAAGCATCCCACGAAAGAAGGTGATATGATTGAGACAGTTGCCTACTTTAAAGACCAGCAGAAAGAGGACCCAGATTTCTTTTACAAGATAAAGTATGATGAGGAGGACAGGGTGGAGAATATTTTCTGGGTTGACGGTGCAGCAAGGAAGGCTTATGCAGAGGCATATCACGACTGTATCTCATTTGACACCACGTACATGACTAACATGTATAACATGCCCTTTGCACCATTCATTGGGATTAATCGGCATGGACAATCATTCATGTTGGGATGCGGGTTTGTGAGGCAAGAATTGGCAACAAACTTTGATTGGCTGTTTGGGACCTTTCTTGAAGCAATGCATGGTCTAGCACCTACTAACATCATAACTGACCAAGACATCGCGATGGCACATTCAATTAAAAGGATGTTCCCAACAAGTGTCCACGGTTGTTGCCATTGGCATATAATGAAAAAGGCTCAAGAAAAGCTTGGTGCCTTGTTGGGGCGAAACCCTGGATTGTCGGAAGATTTCAACAGCTGTATTGACTTCAGCTTGACGCTGGATGAGTTTGAGGCTGCATGGACTGCTCTGATGTTGAAGTATGAGGTTATGACTAACACACACTTTGAGAACCTATATAAATACCGGGAAACATGGGTTCCTTGCTACTTCAAACACCAATTCTTCCCATTCCTGCAGTCAACACAACGCAGTGAGGGTTTCAACGCTGTTCTTAAGCGATATGTGAACCCACACAATTCCATTCTCAACTTCGTCAAGCAATATTCAAAAATCCAGACTCACATACTTGTCCGGGAGGGTGGAAAAGACTACCGAACTGAACATTTGGAGACTGAAATGTGGTCATCTTTTCCCATTGAGAAGCAAGCGTATGGTGCCTATACTAGGGACTTGTATGAGAAGTTCCGTAACGAATTCAAGTTGACTGGGAGATACAATGTACGGCCGCATGGGGGTCACTTGTATGAGATTTACCCCAACAATGCCAACCCTGACAAATCACAGAAATGGGTTGCTAAGTATGGTTCTAGGAGTTATTTCGTGATAGTAGACCCTGCTGCTGGAGACTACACGTGCCAATGCTGCAAAATGGACAGGGACAGCATGCTCTGCTGCCACATCTTGAAGGTTTTCACCTACCTTGGTATAGATGAAATACCTGCACAGTACATTCTGAGGAGATGGACACCTAAAGCAATACCCAGTGCACCCCCTACAAATGACGGTCAGCCCGATGAGTTGCCAGCACAGTCCAAGAAAGAACTTAGACATGCAAATTTGTCCTTGGATTTTGCAAGCCTTGCTCGTGTTGCTAGTGCGTCAGATGCTGCTTCAGACATCGTGAGGAAGCATATGCGGGCAGCTCGCACAGAAATAAAACACTTGAACTTGTCGAGAAAAAAGAAGCCAAAAACAGGTCCTAGTGCCCCCCCCCCCGGTGGTCCACCCCCGAGTAGTGGTTCTGCACCGCAACGCAACCCTCCTCTAACAAATAGTGCCCCTCCACCACCTCCTGCTGCAGCTGCACAACCACCTGCTAACTCTATGCAGCGTCCCACTACTTCTGTACCACAACAAAGAAAAGCAGCCCAAATGGCTGATCCTTCTGGAGTGCTTGCACACCCCAATATGGGATCTGCACCCCAAAGCACAACAGCGCTAACCCAGCCAGTGGTGCCTACACCACCAGGAATGTTTGCAGCACAGCTGAGAGGGACTGGACAAACAATCATAGGGCATGCACAACCAGGTTGGTGGCCTCTACAACTACCAACAGGGGGAGCACACCTAGCCAGGGGTCCTCCAGCACAAAACAGGTGGCCAGTAGTACAACCGAGGGTGGGCGCCCCGCCGCCCCCATCAGGACTTCAACAAATGCCTGCTGGAATTGGAGAGCATTCTACTTCCTCCACATCACAACAGAAAGGGCAACAAAACAGTGGAGGGGCATTGTTGACTTCTTCTGTAGCACCGCCTGGGAGACATGCGCAACCACCTCTCCAAATTGAGCCAATACACGGGGGTGCTGGAATGCAACCAGGAGCTTCTACAATGGAACAAAACCTTGGATATCCTACTCCTACTGTGGCTGACCCGCCAATCCCTAGAGACCGGCCAAAGTCAACAACCAAAAGAAGAGCAAAAATGAAAAGGATCCAGTCAGCACTTGAGCTGCACCCTAAGAGAAAGAACAAGTGTAGTTATTGTGGTTCTACTGAACACAACTCTGCGCTATGCAAAACAAGATTGGTGTGAACGTAAAGAAGGAGCGGAAACGGTGCTGACAAAGACGAAATATGAATTCTACAGCTTCGGCTGTTTTTTTTTTTACTTTGTTCTTATTTTGCAAACAAATTTGTATTGGCATCTCTTGCAAGTTGTATGAATGACTCAGGCAACTATCTGTTATCTGTTCTTTTCGCATGTGGAGAATTTATGTTGATAAAAAAATCCATCGTGGGAGAAATCATTGAAAATTGTCATGACTGTGGATTAAATTGCAGGCAAACTCTTGTGTAGTGTTCAGGCAAGTATAGACAGAAATGCAAGCAACTAAGTCATACAAAAACAACTACCTGCTATCTGTTCTTTTCGTGTGTGGAGAATTTACATTGATAACAAATTTCCATCATGGGAGACATTTCATTGAAAATTATCATGACTGCGGATTAATTTCCCGGCAAACTCTTGTCTAGTGTTCAGGCAAGTATATGAATAAATGCAAGCAACTAAGTCATACAAAAAAAAATAAAAAAAATCATGATCAAAGAACTGACCTATTTCAACTTCAGGATGTCTTTCCAGGGAGCCTTGTTGCAATCAGTGCTGACCCAATTACTTGTCAGTTGTTTCCTAATGTTTGGGATGTCGTCTGGGGTGAATCTTGGAACAACCCTTGCTTCCCAACCAGTAGTGAATTTAAGAGCATAAACCCCGCAGTCAAACCTAGACGACAAAAAATATGGAAAACAGTATGTTCTTAGTTACCTAATCTCATATATGTATTATCACTTAGATGACCTAAAAAAAGAAGAAGAACATGACATATCAACCGGTTTTGAGAGGTATGGTTGCTTACTCATTGTTTTGCTTCGGTACATCGATATTGATTAGTTTAAAACCATCCATGCCAATATGAGATTTTGGGTAATGAGTCTCCCATAGAATTCGAACACTTGCAACCATACGCCTTGCACAATCATCCAGGGACTTGTTGGCAAGAGTCCTCCGTGAATCGAGCACCTCAAACTTTCTGTCCCTTAAATTCACATTGAAAACCCAGTAATGATTCCCTGTAACTGGCTTCGTTTCGTCAATGTTTTCTATGACAGGGAACATGATCTGTATGTGGAGAAAACAAGTATGTATAAAATGTTAGGAACAAACCACATGTGGTGAAAAAATTGCATGCAAAAAAATACTTGTATTATCATGCAAAATTCCCTGCATGATTGTAGGCAACTTTTTGCTGCATGGAAGCAACTTGAAAAAAAGAACACATGGTGGTGGAGAAGGGGGTGTTGTGTGGCAACTTATGTTGCTACTTAAAGCGAGTCCCAAAAAACATGTCAATGTTTCTCTACTTAAACAACTACTACCATACTGTATGTGTATTTGCTCATGTGCGAAAAGGAACACATATATCAAAAAAGTAGGATAAAAAAGTCTGACCATATCTTTATGGTCCAAACAGTTGGATTTGCTGAATCTGTCAATCACCTCTTTCTTGTCAATATCCATCTTCTGCAACCATTTCTACCAAAAAGAAAAAAACATGAAAAAAGGTGCAAAAATGAAAATAGAAAAGGAAGACCTGATTACTGATATAACTGCCATTTTCTTACCGAGAATCTTAGTGGCATTACCACCTTCTTTGAATCTGGTGGTAACTTCATCACAATGGACTGTATGCCAATCTCAACAACATGGTCCAACAGGAATCCTTCCTTTTTCATTGCATTTGCCAACTCCCTCACAGTTACATAGTATCGACCATAGTCAATTACCTTGGGGCTGCAGTAAAAAAGATGATAAAACAGAAAGATAAGTTCATCATGATGGCATGTGCCCCAAAAAGATAAAATGTCTTATTGATAACGAACTTTCTGCCCACCACCACAATGTCTAACTTATTGCTGTATATTAAGTAACCTACTACTGTTTTTTATGAACTTGCCTGATGATAATATATTATATGCCTGAATGACAGTAAACAGGTTGCTTAAACAAAAAAATTAGTTAGGCAAAACATTGTACCTGGTATCTACACCTGGAGAAACTTCTTCATTTAATCTCCCATGTAAGATAACCGATGAATATAACCGATTGACATCAGGTTTGCAGTGAAACATTTTTTTCTCATTGTAGTCCGTGAATGGTGACCTGATGCAGGGTGATGGTTTGATGATCCTCCTCTCAAATTTGTTAGGGACAGGCTCTCCAGAACTGCTGCTAGTATAGTTCTTGCTGCCTGAACCATCTTCTACTTGTTCAGCAGTTTTTTCTGGTGTAGATACCACGGTTGCCGACCGGCTACCCTCTGCACGAGCTCCAAGACTCTCATTGGACCTTTGTTTTGGTAATTGACACGCTTCGTTGACGCCTCCAAGTTCACACTCCTCACTGTCATCGAATGTTTGTATGAACTCGGGGTCTGCAAGTATGCTTGGCCCATCACATACAACTGCCTCGACTGCTGTTTCTGGCACAAAGTCATCTATGCCAAGAGAAAATGATGGGGCTGGGCAGTATTCATGAACAAAGCTGTCTGATCCTGAACTTTTGGTTTGCTGAAACTCCAATCCATCAGTCTCTAATCGAATGGAATTGGATGATTTGTTGCTTGAGCTTTCTGCATACTTGTTCCTTGGAGGTGCACACCTAGCTATGACCTCACTGATTTCCAAGACGTTTACTTCTAGAGAATTTCTCGTATTGTCCTTGAATTGGATGGGTGGACAATTCTCTTTGTTTCCATCGCAAAGGTTGAATCTCTTGGCTTGAGGGCTAATTTTTTGGGCAATCTCGATGATGGAAGATGAGTTTGCAGGAAAGTTGCCTTGTGACAATGAATTGCTGCTTTTCAATGAGATGTCAGTGGTGCTTACTGCCTCACCTGAAACATGAGGGGATGGCAGGGGGCAAAAATTTTCTTATAATGACGCTTTCATCTTCTGCTCTTTGCCACCCTGATGACCATTTAGCTCAACCATTTCTGCTTGACCATTCAGCTGCACTAATGGTTGCCTACCACTTGTTTTTGTTGTGCGCCCCAGTATTTCTGCTGGCATATTGCCTATTGGTTCTTTTTTGTAGCTTAAGTTCCTCTCTGAAGGATTTGCCTGATTGGTCATGCAAATTGCTTGCTTCTTGACTTGAATTGCCTCACTCTGACTGACATTTGCCTGGTATTTGGGATACATGATGGCAGCCTCATCTTGCTCTGGCACTGTTGGTACTCCACAAACTGCATCCTTGTTGCATCTTGGGCCATTAGGTGCTAATGTCAAGCTTGATATTCCATTCGCATGAAGCTGGGGCTTGTCAATGACACACCTTGCATCATTTTCTGAAGTAGTTTCCTGTTTTTGCTCCTGTAAATGTCTGGATTTCTTAATAGCTGGCATCCTTTGTTTGGCACTCTGGCCTTGCAACTTAATATTCAGCCGGCTTGCTTGCAGCTCCTCTACTGTAGCTGTCACTATTGTTGGCTGCAGGATGAAGCTGACATTCTTTTTCTTCTTGGGTGGGAGAGGTGGTAGTTGGTTCTGTACAACTACCTTATCTTTGCTTTCCAAGACATGTTCCGCACCTATTTCCTGCATTATTCTCTTGTGAGTGGCTTTCGGGCAGAATTCCTCAAAGTTCATTGTGCACACTTCCTTCGTCTCTAATACATCCAAAAGTTCTTCAAAAAGCTTTTTCGCTTCCCATGCACCGGATGGCCCATCACAAACATCCTTGACTTCAAGCAGTGGAAATTCTGGCGAATTATTTTGCCGCTCCATCACAATGTCTCTGATGTCAAATGAGTAAGACTCGTCAGACACTAGCTTCGAAAACCTTCTTCTTTTGAAGCTGAAACTGTAGTGTGCTCTCCTCTTCGTCGTTGTCCGAGCTGCTAACTACTCCATCCTCGTACCTAGCGTCCCCACCACCATCACCGTGGCCGCTGTTGTTTCCTCCACTGTTCTGTTCATTAGGATTATCACCACCCTTTCCATCCTCCTCCTTATCTTCATCCGTATTACCACCTTTACCCACATCATCATCGTCATCGTCGTCATCATCATCATTCTCATCATCCCCCTTCCCAACCTCTTCCTCTGCATCTTCGTTCTCTTCAGCATCTTCCTCTGCATCATTACTTTCATCTGTATTATCTCGTTGAACCTCATCGTGATCATGTTCCACTCTTCCTTCATTATGGTTGCACCCACCATCTTTGCTTCCGACTTCATCGCCAGAGTCTCCATCACCGTCGCTAGCAGTTTTGTCTGCATCATCATCTGATTCCTCGAAATCACTGTCGCCTTCATCGCTACCATCAGTATCTGACTGGTACAGCGCTTCTTCGCTATCACTGGCCTGTTGTTCCCTTCTTTTCTTAGAATGTTGCCTACTTGTTCCAACTTTACTAGGCTCTGCCCTGTCTGCCTCAGTTTCCTTCTCATCAATCCTGCCAAAAGCATGAACAAGCTTCCCAGCTGAGTGTGAAATTTCTGAGCACATTTCATGGACAATGACTGAGAACTTCTTTTGTTTCTGCAAAAAAATAGGGAGAATTGAGGGGAAGCTTAGCACATCCAAACATACTGTAACAAAGTTGCCTATAAAAGCAGTTCATGAATAAGAAATTCAGACTTTTCGCAGATTTAAAAATTAACAAATTGAGTTTCCTACTCTCAAGTAAGAAATTGCCTGCACACATGGTTAGAAAAATGCCAGGGGATCTAAATTACTTACTTCTTTATCATAGGAGTTGGGTAATCTTGCTGCAACAAATTTTGTGATGTGATCCATGCTTCCGAATAAGCTGTCGTCAGCACACCGGGAGAACTCAGCCTTCAGCTGATGTGAGCCATCACAAAAAAACGATGAGTACATGATGTGCATGTGCACTAAAAGTTAAACTCAATTACTACCATAAAAAGAAACATTGACAGTTACCCACCACCTCCCGTTGAATCATAAAACACATACTCTGTGCATAACATAAACATGTGGGGTGCTTCTTGGAAAATTGCCTAAAGAGTTGCATGCCAAGATGACAAGACTTGCCAGACTTAAATACATGAGTTGCCTGTGTTTTGGTTAAATGTTGTGACTTGCACTTTAGACAGAAAAAGACAACTAAAAAGACATATGTGGCCTAATAAAAAAGACTTACCCGTAGTTTGCCATATTGACACGGGCCCTTCTTATCCTTCTTCACAACTTTTGCAATTAGAGCAGAATTCCAAACCGAAACTCTTGGTGTGGAACTTGGTATAGGTTCATCCACATCCAGCGAGTCTAGGTACAAGAGCTACAAATGAAAAAGATGACATTGAAGACAGAAAACATATAAGTTTGCAAAAATATAACAAACAAGATGGAGGATAGTGTTGAGAATGAGAGATAATCGTTTGAGTTTAATGCACTTACTACGAGATGGAAAACATAGCAGCATACAACATTCTTCTTGGTACCCACATCTTTAAATGCTGCCTTTAACTGATCAACAACAAACTGGCAAACATTCGTCTCTGTTATACCATTGACATCCATGACAGCAGGGAAGCTTTTTGGCGAGATGCTTAGACTTGTTGATGGTGCAAGGAAGCATGAAAAGGCAACTGCTAACCAAGCACGAAGAAAATCGTCATCGTAAGCTCCATTCATATTTACAATCATCTTGCACCATGCTGTGAGGGTTGGTGAGTTCTTGGTTGTGATATTGTAGATGCTGTAAATTGCCTTTGTGATGTCAGGACGATTCTCAAAGCAGACCTTCCTCCCCCTGTTTGGCAATCCCCAAATTCAATGCACACTCGCTGCATCAACAGGAATCTTCCCCCTATCTGGTATAACAAATTGGGACATCTCAGGGTCGTAGTGCTTCATAATCCATTGGCTGAGATCTGCATCCATACTAGTTGCCGCAATATCCAACAAACCCCCAAACTCTTTATTTATGATCTCACCCTTCTGAAGAGGAACAAGTGACTGGTTTAGTTTGTACAGCCTTGCAGGCGATCCCCTATTCCTAAAACCCTAAAGAGAGAAAATAGAAACACCAGAAAAAGTTCGTTAGAAGAATCGACAAGATAGATTTATGTACAGATATATTGGTTAGGCAACTCAAAAAGACAATTAGTTGGCAAGGTAGAGGGCAATTAGCAAACAGTGTGCATGCAAGTTGGTGTTCACATTCTAGGCAAGAGCAGTGTAGATGTTAGGCGAGTTGGTGTTCATCTTCTAGTCAAAAAGAAAAAAACAATAGTGTGAAAATCAGGCAAGGTAAAGGGCAATTAGCAAAACAGTGTGCATGCAAGTTGGTGTTCATATCCTAGGCAAGAGCAGTGTAGATGTTAGGCAGAAAAAAGTGACTGCAAAAAGTGAGGCAACAGTGCATTACCTCGTTTCTAGCAGTCTTCTGGCGCTTTGGTTTCTTGGTGCGATGTTCAAGGTCTTTGTCGAGACATACATCTTTGTCAACTCCGGCAGCGTTATCAGCATCTGTAGATGTCTCTTCATTGCTATCAATATCTGATGGCCGCGTCCCACGAGTTATAATACCTTTTGCCCCTCGTCGACGCTTGTAACCAATTATGGGTGCATTACTACAACCCTACAGGAGAGACAATGGAACAAACGAAGAATAAAAAAACAGGACATGAAAGAACATATGGAGACTGCTAACCAGTATATGCACCACATATAAAAAAAGAATTCAGAAAATTTTTCTGCCCGTGTACATCTGGTTGGGAATCACTGATGATAAGATGAGAAGGCTCGTCATCAAGGTTGGTTGTGGGCGGGGCTTGCTCGATGCCCTTACTACTGCTCCCAGACATTATTCGCTGCAAAAGATAATAGGGACAAGTATAAAACAGTGTTATGTGACAAAACACGCAAGCAAGTTCACATGCATCTGCCAAGCAAAAACCATAAAAATATCACGCATGTGGCTAGCTAAAAGACGCCAATATTGGCGTTTAAATGAATGAGCTAAGCAGGCTTCCAATTACTACCCTCCCGTGATAAAGTTTGACAAGCCAACTATCTATCTTCCAGTGTAACACTAGCAATCTGTATAGGTCGAAAAAAAATGCTTTTAGACAACATACAATATTCACCATATGAAAGCATAAGTGAAAACAAAGGGCAATTGGCAAACAGGCAAGTTGGTGTTCATATCCTAGGCAAGAACATTGTAGATGTTAGGCAAGTTGGTGTTCATCTTCTAAGCAAAAAGAAAAAAGAGCAGTGTGAAAATCAGGCAAGAAAAAAATGGGCAATTAGCAACAGTGTGCAGGCAAGTTGGTGTTCATCTCCTAGGCAAGAGCAATGTAGATGTTAGGCAGAAAACAAAAGCTGGTGGGGCAACACTGCGACTGCATACGAACTGAAAAATGTAAAACAATGACGCACCTATGTGCTGGCAAGTTGGTGTTCATCTCCTATGCAAGAGCAGTGTATATGTCAGGCAAAAGTTGGTGTTCATAACCCATATAATATATCTCTAATTGCCAGAACAAAACTAGCATCCCCTGGCAAAAAAACTCTATACATCATGTAGGGCATCATGTAAAATAGGGACATGATCTCGTAACGCAAGTTTCTAGCCCCAGGATCTCGCACACTCTTCAAATTTCTCCCGAATCTCACACAACACCAGAGGTAAAAAGGGACGAAAAATTGACCCCCTGGAAACAAGCAATCGCCCCCGGAGCAGAGTAAATCAGAGAGAAGAGGTAAATCGAGCTCCTCCACCCTCCGTCATTTCACGCGCATCTTCGCATCCACTCCCGTAGGAAAACATCCCCAATCGAACAGGGATTCGAACAGCAGCTAGACAGTCGATTGGGGAACGAAAGGGGGCGATGATTTACCTGCGTTTTGCAGCCGATTTTGCTCTTCCTCAAGCAATCACATCATCGCTCCCCCCCCCCCCTCCTTCCTACAACCTAACCACCGCTCGCTTGGAGATCCCGATCGCCGACGCCGCCACGACCTAGACGTAGCCGCTGCAACAACTGCTCCGCCCCTAGGAAAACATCCCCAATCGAAAAGGGATTTGAACAGGGGCTAGACAGTCGATTGGGGAACGAAATGGGCCGATGATTTACCTGCGTTTTGCAGTCGATTTTGCTCTTCCTCAAGCAATCACAGCATCGCTCCCCCTCCTTCCTACAACCTAACCACCGCTCGCCTGGAGATCCCGACCGCCGACGCCGCCCCGACCTAGACGTAGCCGCTGCAACAACTGCTCCGCCCCCCCGCACTCAAATGCTCCGCGGGCAAGTGGAATCAATGGGTGGAATAGAGGAGACGCGGAACGGATACTGCGAAACCGCCGGATTCGTCGCCGGATGAGCAACTCCTCTCTGCGGGGGTGGGGGGAGTGGAACTGGGAACGATAGCCTGCGGGGATGGGGGAGCGGTGGACTTAGTCGTTGCGGGATGCGTGGCCGTCCAGACAGGACGACACCTGAAACACACCTGCGCGCGTACGATTTGGATCGGACGACCAGGAAGGGTGTGCGCTCGGGACGACTAAGCAGCACAGCTGCACTTTTTAGAATTTGGGATATTTATATAGCTCGTTTTTTCCACCGCCTGTGTGTACGTGTGGCCGCGGCTACGATCCACGGACCGGCCGAGTTGAAAATGGATAGGATCCGTCCCCGAGCAAACGCATCGCGTAATAATTCTGTCATGGAACAACTCAATCGCAAAGCTCGACCACGACATATATTTTTTTTTTGACGGAGCAGCTTTTCTTTTCAATTATAGGAAGAAAGGTGTTACAGGTATTGTGGCCGAATAGGAACAAAGTAATTAACATCAGGCATCACAACAACTATACATCAATGCCCAAGTCAGTCCGGCTCATGTGGTCTATCTAGAATCCGCTGAATCCTGTGACGCCCAGCCTGGTTCCATAGCATAAACTCATCCATCATCAAGTTGAACACTCCGCTAGCAGTGGAGACCTTGTTTTGGAAAATCTAAGTGTTCCTCTCGCGCCAAGTGAACCACCAGATGGCCACGACATATATATGCATGCAGCGTGCATATATGCAGCTCGTACTGAGGTGGCGCGCGAGACACGAGTGGCTTACATCCAAGCGCGCGGCGCCAACTTCAACTTTTGTGTAAGGCCAGAACTAGGCGCCGGCTGGCCGGCCGGTCGCCGCGCGAGCGTACGATAAGACTACTCGCAGGCTACAGATCTGTCCCCTGCTTCGTCCTTCTCAGGACCGAGTTCGGAGCACCACCCCACCGCCGGGATTCACCACCGCTCGCCTTTCATGCAGAAGCTCCTACCCCCGCTCTCACTCCATGGAGCTTGTAGCATGAAGCCTTGCTATGCCACCGTTCCAGCTCCGCACAACACAGGATGTAGCTTTGTGATCTGCGGTTGCAACAAAAAAAACCGTTGTGATCCAGTGGTCACCATGGTCGCGGTCGAAGGAAGAAGTTTGTTCCAGCAATTCTAGTTGCCAGTTCCAGCAAACGCTGCAGCTGGTTGCAGAAAAAAAAAAGCAAAAGCATCGTGGTCACTATGGTCGCCATGGTGGCCGTCGTTCCAACAATTTTGGCGCCGGTTCCGCTCGCAACAGCGACTCCAGCAAATATGGTTGCCGGTTCCAGCAAATCTTGATGCCGTTTCTAGCATTATCATGGCACACCCGTCGCAGCTTATGTGGCGCCAGTCGTGGCTTTTTTGCCAGATCTGCAACTTGGGGGCGGGTGCGAGTGCACGAAAGGGGCCAGACAAAGCTGGCCACCGAAGTCGCCGAGGACAATCCCGTCTCCAGATCCGAGCGGAGGAAGGTCTCAGCCCCAGCAAGTGCCCATCAGCAACAGGATTTTTTTTGGAATAAAGACGCTAGAAGCGTCCGGCTTTAAATTAATAAAGCCACCAGGCCAACGTAACAAACGTTCATACAAGCGTTACAACAAAGTTCTAGCGCAAACAGGCGCAAAACATAAACAAGTAGCCAGGCTTACAAGAATCGTTCATCATCTATGCGTGCACCCTAACCCTTCGACTACCACCATCTCCAAAACGAGAAAAGACCAATCTAAGGAGGCTGCCGCACAGCCAGCAGTGTGCTTCTGATCTTCTCCATGGTCTCCGACATCCGCTCAGCATCGCGGTGCTTCCCCAACGGTGTCCACATCTGTATAAAGAGATGACATTTAAAGATCACATCAGCGGGATGGTTAGGAAACTTCTTCTCGATCGTCATTTTGTTCCTAACAGACCACAAACCCCAAAGAAGCGCCCCTACGCAACGCCATAAAATTCGGCCACTAGATCCTTTTTGGGATTGAACAATGTGAAGTAACTCAGAGCCCGTCGCCGGGCTCCAATTTTGCTGGAATGCGTCCCTCACTGCACTCCACGCGAATCTAGCTAACATGTATTGAAAAAAAATACATGATTCGCATCTTCGTGGGTCCCACACACTATACATGTCCCATTGGAAGGGCCGTTCCTTTTGGCCACATTATCCGCCGTGGGCAGGCGATTTTTAAACATTTGCCAAAGGAAAAAAATTAACTTAAGAGGGATCCCTGCCCTCCACAGCCCTCTGGCAATATCTAGAGTGTTGCCTTCCGCCAGTTTGGCGTATAAAGACTTCACCGAGAATTTCCCAGAGGCCGTCAAACCCCAGGACACCTCAGCTCCCAAGCTCAAAGGTGTCGCCCCAATTTTCGCTAACAGCTCGTTCCACCTACCTCTTTCAGGCTCTGTCACTGTACGCTTAAAGTAGATAGCTGGGGGCGACGAACTAAGGGCCTCTCCAACCAGCACGTTAGTGTCTGTCACAAGCTGGTAAATGGAAGGGAAAATCTGCCACAACGGCCGGGGGTCGATCCAGCTATCAAGCCAGAACCGAGCAGACCGTCCGTTATGAACAGCAAACCTGGCCCCCACCGCAACGGCTGCTCTAACCGCCTGGATCCCATTCCAGAACAGCGACCCTTTGATCTTGGCGTTGAACACATTTCCATCCGGGAAGTATTTCGCTTTAAGGATGTCGGCCCAGAGCCCCGACTCTTTTTGGGCCAGGCGCCACCACCATTTCGCAAGTAGCGCCACATCATCAATTTAGAGTTAAGATTCCCAAACCACTGAACTACTTCGGTCTACAGACTACCGCCCACCTAACCAAATGGTACTTCTTTTTCGTACCGCAACCTTCCCAAAAGAACTTAGACCGGGGCATATCCAGCTTCGCATGGACCCCATCCTCTAAGAGGAACATTCCCATCGTGAAGAGGGCAGGGATGAGAGGCTAGAGTTAGTGAGAATAAGTCTTGCCGCCGAAGACATGAACCTCCCTCTCCACGGGCTCACACGATTAGCCACCTTGCCATATAACGGTTCCCATTCCGTAATTGACAAGTTCCGGTGTGAAATCGGTAAGCCAAGATACTTAATTGGAAAGCTCCCTAGCTTACAATTAAGAAGACACGCCACGTGCCAACTCTCCTGATGACTCATCCCGATAGAGATAACCTCACTCTTGAGGAAGTTAATCTTTAAGCCGGAGAAAAGTTCAAAGGCAATCAACAACAGTTTAACCGAAGCGATGCTATGAAGGTCAGGCTCGAAAAGGAGCATCGTGTCGTCGGCGTACTGTAGGTGTGTGACCCCCCGGGATAAGGTGGTCCACGACCCTTTTGATGTGACTAGCTGATACGTCTCCAACGTATCTATAATTTTTGATTGCTTCATGCTATGTTATCTACTATTTTGGACCACATTGGGCTTTATTTTCCACTTTTATATTACTTTTGAGACTAACCTATTAACCGGAGGCCCAGCCCAGAATTGCTGTTTTTTTTCCTATTTCAGAGTTTCGAAGAAACGGAATATCAAACGGAGTCCAAACGGAATGAAACCTTCAGGAACGTGATTTTCTCACCGAACATGATCCAGGAGACTTGGACCCCCCCCCCCGGTCAAGAAAGCCAGGAGGTGGCCACGAGGGTGGGGGCGCGCCCCCTGCCGTGGGTCCCCCGTTACTCCACCGACGTACTCCTTCCTCCTATATATACCTACGTACCCCCGAACGATCAGATACGGAGCCAAAAACCTAATTCCACCACCGCAACTTTCTGTATCCACGAGATCCCATCTTGGGGCCTGTTCCGGAGCTCCGCCGGAAGGGGAATCCACCATGGAGGGCTTTTACATCATCATAGCCCCTCCGATGAAGTGTTAGTAGTTTACCTCAGACCTTCGGGTCCATAGTTAGTAGCTAGATGGCTTCTTCTCTCTTTTTGGATCTCAATACAAAGTTCTCTCATGGAGATCTATTCGATGTAATCTTCTTTTTGTGGTGTGTTTTTTGAGATTGATGAATTGTGGATTTATGATCAAGATTATCTATGAGCAATATTTGAATCTTCTCTGAATTCTTTTATGTATGATTGGTTATCTTTGTAAGTCTCTTCGAATTATCCGTTTGGTTTGGCCAACTAGATTGGTAGTTCTTGCAATGGGAGAAGTGCTTAGCTTTGGGTTCAATCTTGTGGTGTCCTTTCCCAGTGACAGTAGGGGCAGCAAGGCACGTATTGTATTGTTGCCATCGAGGATAACAAGATGGGGTTTTAATCATATTGCATGAATTTATCCGTCTACATCATGTCATCTTGCTTAAGGCATTACTCTGTTTTCATTAACTTAGTACTCTAGATGCATGCTGAATAGCGGTCGATGAGTGGAGTAATAGTAGTAGATGCAGGCCGGAGTCAGTCTACTTGTCTCGGACGTGATGCCTATATACATGATCATACCTAGATACTCTCATAACTATGCTCAATTCTGTCAATTGCTCAACAGTAATTCGTTCACCCACCGTAAAATACTTATGCTCTTGAGAGAAGCCACTAGTGAAATCTATGGCCCCCGAGTCTATTCTCTATCATATTAATCTTCCACCACTTTATTATTGCTTTGCTTTTTTACTTTGCTTTTTATTTTACTTTGCATCTTTATACCAAAAATACCAAAAATATTATCTATCATCTCTATCAGATCTCACTCTCGTAAGTGACCGTGAAGGAATTGACAACCCCTAATCGCGTTGGTTGCGTGGAGCTATTTGTTTTGTGTAGGTACGAGGGACTTGCGCGTGGCCTCCTACTGGATTGATACCATGGTTCTCAAAAACTGAGGGAAATACTTACGCTACTTTGCTGCATCATCCTCTCCTCTTCGGGGAAATCCAACGCAAGCACAAGAGGTAGCACCAGCCGCCCTGGTTTTGTCAATCATCGCCGCAAAAAGGTCCGCCGCAAAGTTGAAAGTAAGTGGCGAGCCAGGGTCCCCTTGTCTGAGGCCCCTTTTGTTCCGGAAAAATTTGCCCATTTCCTCGTTAATAGTGATCGATGTATGCCCACAGGAGACAAGATGCATAATGTGTTGTACGAAACCAGCCTCAAAATCCTTTTTGAGGAAGGCTTCTCGAATAAACTCCCAATTTACTCGATCGTACGCCTTTTCAAAGTCCAATTTCAGTAAGATCCCTTTCCTCTTGGTACGTTTAAGCTCGTGGACAATCTCACCTAGCGCAATGGGGCGTTCTAGGATGTTGCGGCCTTTCAGAAAAGTAGTTTGGCTATGCAAGATCACACGTTGCGCTACCGGCGCGAGGCGCGTCGCGTAAACCTTAGCACACAGCTTGAAAGGCACGTTGATCAAAGTGATAGGCCTAAAAAGTATAATATTATCGGCTCCTTTTACTTTGGGAATGAGGCTAATGACCCCATAATTGATGCGAGCTAAATCTACCGTACCTAGCGCAAACCCGTTGACTAATTCATAAAAGATGTGTTTAAAACACGACCAGAATCTTTTAAAGAAAGCAACTGGCCAGCCGTCTGGCCCAGGGGCCATGTCGGTTTTCATGTCGGCCAGCGCTTGGTCGATCTCTCCATGGAGGAAGGCAAGGGCCAGCCCGTCGTTCTCCACTTGGGACACCCTCTCGGCCGGCCCCCAGAACCCTTCCTGGAGGCCCACCACCTTCTCCTCGGCCATACCCAATAAACCAACAAAGAAATCATAAATATGTGTAATGATTTCATGCTGAGTCAGCAAGAGCCCGCGCTCTCCGAATTCAGGTGCAGGATCAAACTTTTCCTTTTCCTGCCATTAGCGAAAGCATGAAAATAGCTTGTGTTTGCGCGGCGACAGGAACTGACCAGGTTCCTCCATAGAGGCAACCACCGTCGACGAGCTAGCAGCAAGGAGAGGCACAAAGGACCACCAGTGGTGCTCGGGGTGCGGAGCGAGTCCCGCCTAGCCATTGTGGGTGTGAGGGCAAGCCCCACCGCCGCCTACAGCTGCACGAACTTGTTAGGTGGCAGCTAGGGTCGAAAACATATTTTAGAGCACCTGCACCCAGGCCCCTCTTATCTAGCCATCAATTCTTTGCATTAAGATCCGTGCAAGTACATTTCTCTTTTTTGTTTCTCTCACATAGAACATGTCTTCAAGTTCAAAACTTTGCGGAACAGTAAATCTTTAACTAGAATCTAGATAAAACTTTTAGATTTTTTTCGTCCAACATAAATATACAAAGTAAGTTTTCTTTGATTAGAAAATCTTATTTTTAGTATTTATGTCGGATGAAAAATTCTGAAAGTTTCATCCCATATTCTAGTTAGTAAGATTTGCTGCGCTGCAAAGTTTGAGTTCAAGACATGTTTCTATATGAGAGGAACAAAAAAAAGAAAATTGCATATACAAAGTTAGTTATCTCGCACAGATCTTAAAGCGATATCGGAGAGTCTGGATAGCAGGGCCTGGGTGCAAGTGCTCTAAAAATCTGCGTCCCAGCTAGGATTGCGCTTGCATCCCCGAGTCACCCAAGGAGGACGACATGCTAGAGGGGCTATAGCTGGTCTTTGTCCATAGCGCCCAAACAACTGATCAAAGTAAATTAATCAGACTTCGAATGCACGAACATGACCTTTGATCTAGAGTGCATGGTCTAGAAATCCCTACTATGTGTTTTCCTCGGTACAGGTTTTGCCTCTCATCGGAACTATGCATTTTCTAAAAAAATCATGAGCTAATTCTAAAAAAAAACTCATGTGCTGTTTTTCTTTTTGAAATGCTTGAATTGCTTACCACATATGTCAGCTTCTCCCAACAACTACAACTTGGTAGGCGGCAAACCTGGATAGGACCAAAGTTTTAAATAGCGCGCTAAGCGTCTTAGCGCCGGACTTCTTTCAAATGCTATAGCGTGCTATAGCGAAGTTATAGCGCGCTATTTAAAATGTTTGTTCATTTGTTTGGACCAAAATCTTTTAGCGCAAGATCTTTTGTAAACGCTATAGCGTGCTATAGCGAAGCTATAGCGGACTATTTGAAACAGTGGATAGGACACCCACTATATCTTGATGAGTGGGAAGCAAAGCAGATCGGCTCACATGAGGAGCCTTTAGTTCGTTGACCAAAGAAACATTGTCGGTTTCCAGGATTATAGGACCGAGGTACACCTTTTGCAGCTCCTACAAACCAATCAGACTGAAATAAACATCTGGCCTTTGTGATTTCTCGCTGCTGCTCAGGCATACCTCTAACCTGTGACAGGGATAAATGAAGCGTCCATGTTGACTTTAAGGCCTTGTACAATGAGAAATGCTTAGGAAGATGCTTAAAAAAATAAACCGGGTTCTCTGAAGCACCGGTGCCTATTTGTACAGGGTAGACGCTTAACTAAGCGTCTACCCTGTACAAATAAGCACCAGTGCTTAAGGAAATCCTGGTTTATTTATTTAAGCACCTCTCCTAAGCACCTTCCATTGTACAAGGCCTAACTGTGCCAATATTTGAAGCAGATCAGTGGTTTACCACAGGATCACTTGGGTCCAAGGTTGATCAGGTTCAACAGTCCACACATCTTTCCCAGCCCCTTCCACTGAAAACATTGAAAATCCTTTAATTTCCTCTGCATATTGCTTCAGGAAAGCAACGGAGTGCGGGGTTGATTCTTTCCCCAGGCCATGCATGCAATCTTATCTCAAAAACCAAGATCTCCATAGAGCCAACAAAATTTCAGCCCTTACCTCCTTTGGGCTATTGCACAGAAGAATTTCAAGCCAGTCATCTCCCGTGTTCCTAAATTTACATTCTTCTGATAAGCTCCATTCGTCCCTCATGACGCAGTGCTCTACTTTTTTTGTGCACTCAATGACAACATAGTTCTCGTCCTCAATGGCGTTACCCGAACCTCACAAACGTCATCCATAACCATTGTTCTCCTGAATTCGTTTCGCTTGGCCGTAAGGGATTTTGTAGTAACTCTCCACCTGAAATTTCTTATCTTTTTCAGCACTTCCACTTTCCAGATGGCATCCCAAAGGCTTCGGTCTGATGCGTCATTTGAGGACAAAGACGCCACAGGGTGGTCTCCTTTTTTTTCTGAAGCAGAAACCATAGAACAATAGTTCTACTGTAATTTCATTAAATAAAATATATACAGGGTTACAAAAAAACAAAAGAAGAAACTAACAGACTAACCAATCCCAGCTCTAGGAAAATCCATAACAAAAAAGATTAATTCAAATGAACTTCAATCCACTGACTAAAAACTTCTCTGTGCTAGTATATAAGCACTCCAGACCTTTAATACCCCGGTTTTTTCAAAATGCTATCCCACACAGACACATTCCTCAACATCCAAAGTAGCTAACTTCATGTTACAGATTATATCCACGTCAAAAGGTTGGAAGATCTGATTGATAAGTTGGCCATTCCGTGAATTAGTGCCCTGGATCATAAGTTGGTTTACCCACCGAAGCCTCGATCTTCTCTTAAACATGGCCGATTCTTAGAACCTGAATGCTTTTGCCATTTCCCACTCTCCATATTAGCCCTTTCTTCAGGAGCTCCATACCAAATTTGAGGCCCCTACAGGCTTGAGAGGCATTTGATGCAAAAACCGTGTCCAACAAGTCGGCATTTCAGTAATACTTAGATTTAAGTACCATTGCACATAAACTGTCAAGATTTTGCAGCAAACGTTATCCCTATGTTGCAAGCAACGCCGGGTTTAAAAGATGCCCGTCCCTAAACCCAATTCCTCATGCCCTTTTTGGTTTGATCATATGGTCGCAGGCCATCCATTGGACTTCCCGTGGCCATTCTTGTCTCCCCACCAGAAATCTCTAATTAATTTCTTTTATTTCTCACAAAATCCCATTGACAACAATTTGGCTCCCGGGCTCAGATGAGCCCAAACATGAATAGTAAAATTGCTAAAAATAGTTTTTAAAATATGTACTTTTTTTGCAAGCAAGATGCTCAAATGCGTGATGTCCACGCAAATTTGATGAAGTTTGGACATTCGAGGAGCTCGTGCCCAAAAAGACAAATTCAGGGTGTTTTGGAAACATTTGAAAAAACACTATTCGGAGCCGGTTGTGCCTTTTTTTGCCATGAGCTCCTCGAATGTCCAAACACCCTAAAATTTAGACAGACATCACGCATTTCAGCATCTTGCTTGGAGAAAAAATTTAGATTCTTTTAAAAAAATTACTGTTCACCAGGAGCAGATGAGCTCAGACTTAGAATTCAATATCCGAACTGTTAAGACATTCTTTCAAATATAGTCTATAGGGTGGGAGTGCATATAAGAAATCATCGAAGAGGTCATGCCACAGAAAGAAAGAAAGAAAGAAAGAAAGAAAAAAAAGTCCAAGAGAATGTACGTGTACATATGAATCATGTAAATGGTGAGTAATATGTAGGACAGTTACAACCATCGATAATACGAACCAAACCGTATATGAATGTATTACATTGGACCCCGGGAGCATCTAATAAGGTGCTCGAAGTATTTGAGAAGGGCATTAGAGCCCTGAAACATGGGTGTGGTAACTAAATAGACGTGAATATCTTTGCAAGATGTCCAAAGAAACGTAACCAAATGATTCACGGAAAATGGATGTCCAACGCGGAAAATGGTCAGGATGCCCTGCACCAAGGTGAGCACACTTAAACGTGCAAAATTATTATTACCGTCTTTTTTGAACTTCTCTTTTGCAAAGTTTAACCTCTTTCTAGATTTTAGAACAAAGTTGAACTATTCTCATGCAAAGTTTGCAAAACATGATACCATTTGGCGAGCTAATAAAAACATGATACCATGCCTTGGCCCAAGTAGTACTCCCTCACTCCCAGTCTCACTTGTAGAGAAAAAAACTTGTGGAGAAATCCCCTTTCCTCTGACTCTGAGAAATCCCCCAGATCCAAAAATCATGGACGGCGACAGGCCGACTACGGCGGCCGCGGCCGCGTCGGTGAGGTCGGTGCTCGGCGACGACGACCTCTTCCGCGAGATCCTCCTCCGCCTCGGCTTCCCCAACTGCCTCGTCCGCGCCTCCCTCGTCTCCAAGCGGTGGCTCCTCCACGCCTCCGACCCGGCCTTGCTCCGCCTCTTCCGCGAGCGCCACCCACCCCGCCTCCTTGGCTTCTGCGTCAGCAACGACGCCCGGTATCAGTTCGTGCAGCTCGAGCAGTCCCCGGAGCTCGCCGCTCTCTCACGCCGTGTGGCCTCCTCCTGCAACGCCGCCTTCGGCTGCCGTGGGCCGGGTATCGGACACAGCCGGAACGGCCGCCTCATCACCACGCTCTTCCACGGCGGAAGGGTCAAGCACTCTCTCCTCGCGCCGCTGCTCTCCGGGGAGTCCGAGGTGGTCCTCTCCTCCCACCGATCCCGCCGCCCCACATTGAGTCCGCTGGAGGGGTGTTCACTATGATTTTCCTAACCGAGGATGGGAGCCGCGGCGGCATCACCTTGGTATATCTGTGGCAGGTCCAGCGGAAAGTCCGTGCGGAAGTATACGTGCTGGGATCCGGCGGTTGGGGCTTCCCTGCCACCGCAATGACAGAGGTCCCGAATCCTGCAGCCTTCCTTACAAAAATGCTACCACCCGTCCGTGGCAAGGTTTTCATGGTGACCAGCTTTGGGTGCATCCTGGGTCTAGATTTGGCTGCGGCAAGGTTCCTCATGCTCGAGCTCCCAGCTGGAATAGGGCGCAATTACATGCTCTCATCTGCCGAGGGTTCCGGGATATATCTTGTCAATGCAGACGGGTTTCAGCTCAGTGTGTGGCTCCATCGGATGATGAGCAACAGCGATGGTGCGAGCGGCTGGCTGCTGGTGGACACATTTTGTGTCCGCGAGGCATACAGTTCTGCTGGTCACAATTGGGTTTGGATGCCACAAGATGGCGATTTTCTTGGTGTTGATGCAGTTGGGGACAATGCCGAGTTTGTATTCTTGGATTATGCGAGATATGGTGTTGTCCTTTATGTTCATCTGAGGAGCAGGGTTGTTAAGAAGGTGTATGAGCAGGCACCGTATCATCATGGTTTTTTTCGTATGGGTTTGAGCCACATACATGTCTCTCCCTTTATGATGGTCTGGCCGCCTGTTTTCCCTGCAAAGAAAAGGGACACAATCAAGAGCAATGATCCCGCTGTGCTTTGATCTTTGTGCTATCATTGCTAGGTACGACTTCTATGATAGAAAGCTATGTTTCTCTGATGAGGTACAGAAATGTATGACTAATCAATATTATTGGGTTGGGCTTGACTACATCTCATCTAGCTAGTGTGCCATTTTATCGTGTTTTATTCTTTAGTATTTGTCACTACTCTGCAGTAAACATGTGTTGTCTTGTCTGCTATTTTGCCAATAAGTATGAATAATAGGCTTGTACCTGGTTCCGAGTTCATTAAAATATTAAGCGAAGCAATTCAAATGTGCAGATGTTCATGCCACATTGTAGAACACTAGATTCTGCGGAACGTAAGTTGGATATTAAGAACCTCTGTTCATTTCACTGAAAACATTCTGATGTTTACAGAAGTGTATTGCAAGTTATCCAGCAGAACTACACTGATCATCTAAGATTAACTGTGGTGCGTATAGTATTTTGCTATTTATTTCTCTTCCCAAAACAGTAGATATTGCAGTCAATTGGTCATGTAAGTTGGGTCTTAGAACCTCTGATCATCATTTTATTCGTCCGGGTATGAACCACATACATATCTCTCTCTTTATGATGATCTGGCCTCCTATTTCCCCTGCACTGAACGGGGGGCATGATCAAGAGCAATGATCCCCCTGTGCTTTGATCTTTGTATTATCGTCACTGGGTACAACTTCTATGATGGAAAGCTATGTTTCTCTTATGAGGTATGGAAATGTATGACCAATCAATATTATTCAGATGGGCTTGAGTACATCTCATCTAGCTAGTGCATGCCTTTTTACTGTCTTCTATTCTTTAGTATTTGTCACTACTCTGCAATCAACATGTGTCGTTCTGTCTGCTATTTGGCCAATAAGTATGAGTAGGAACAATAGTCTCGTACTTAGTTCTGATTTTGATAGCAATATTAAGCTTACGAATACAAATGTATAGACGTTCATGCCACGTCGCACAACCTCTGCTCATTTCACTGAAAAAACATGAAGTTTGTAGAAGTGTATTGCAAGTTCTCCAGCAGAACTATACTGGGTCTTCTAAGATTAACCACGGTGCGTATAAGATATTGCATATAGTTGTTTCTCTTCCTGAAAGAGTAGATATTGCAGTGAACCGGTCATGTATGTTTGCAGAGGTATATTGCAAGATATACAGCAGAACTGTACTGAATCTTCCAAGTTTATCGGCAGTGTGCATTAATATTGACTTTCTGGTAATGATGGGTAGTGTAGAAACTTTGAAGAGACAGTGAAATAAAAATGGCGAGCATCAACTGAAAGGGAAATAACTGAATATACAGTTTTTTGCCAAGAAAGTTGTCCTGTGCAGGGATGGCTCAAAGGATAAGACAAGGTACTCATGTTATTCGTGATATGCTCTTTTTAAAAAAAAAATCATCCATTTTGTCCATTTTTTATGTTATCAGAGCTGTAAGCCACCCATCATCACTAGTTACCAGTGCACTAGCAATTCTAAGGGAAAATTTAGTGGATGCCATTTCATATAGTGGTTTTAATGCCATTCCTTGTCACGCACAACTCCACAACTATGATAAAAAGATATGTGATGCATGACATGCACAAACTCCACCCCGGTGCTATTCCTTGTCACACACGAATGGCCATTAGAGTGGATCTTAATCTAGTTTACCAGGAACCTAACAAATCAACGGCTGAAGCATTGATTTTGATTGATCGATCGTTACCTTTGATCTTTTTTCTATATATGATACCTAAAGTCCAGGTTATCTTGAACCTTATTCATCTTCGTTTTTCACTTATCGAAAACATTGTAAGCCTGACTGCTGTGTGTTAAGATATTGCATATATGACTTGCCAGTAATGCAGATTTTATCATAGCGATCAGTAATGCGAAAAACCTTTGATGACAGGCAAGCAAATTGAGCAGCAACTGGAAAAGAAATAACTGAAAGTATTACTTGTTGTGAGGATGCTTCATTTCTACTCCCTCCGTTTCAAAATAGATGACCCAACTTTGTACTAAAGTTAATATAAAGTTGGGTCATCTATTTTAGAACGGAGGGAGTATTTCTGGATAGGGATGGCTCAAAGGGTACAACAAGGTGTGCATCTTTTCACATTAAAACTTAATTTTGTTTCCAGTATTTTTTTCACAGCTTTTTTTCCCAGTATTTTTTGTCCACAAAGATATAAATCCGTCCATCATCACTAGTTCACTACTAGTATTTCCAAGGGAAAATTGTTAAGTATGAACTGGTTCACTACTTAATTTTATGATATCCTTAAGATAAAGGGGTTTTGGCCCAATGGCATCCAAAGAGAAAAATGTCATGTTAGATGTCCACATTATGCACCGATGGTATTTCTCCTTGCGCACAAATGGCAAAAAAGTCAATCAGAGTGGATCCAAATCTAGCTTATCATGAACCCGTTGAATCATCAGCTGAAGCACTGAATTCGTTTGATACGGTCGTTCCTTTTTCTATACATCATACAAAAGTTCAGCCTTTCTCAGAACTTTCTTCTTCATTTTCACTTATATGTTTTCACAATCCTGGCCGGAGCGGGATCGTCTGGCGTACTACACCCTTGACGTGGGGCCACTGACGTGTGGGCCTGGCTCCACCTGTCAGTGTGCCAACGGCACGTCAGGGGAGCCACGTCCATCCTGGCCATGGCTAACTGCATGATTTTGACCCCTTCAAAAGGCAAAGGTTACAAAGCATGGTAGAATATAACCACTCAAAGAAGACATATTTTCAAATGGTTAGAAATAGAATGCAATATGCATCAACAAAGAAGCTAGTAATATATCTTGCAGATCCTCGTGAGGATACACACATCTAGGATGCCAAGAAGCACCAGGCCACTAAACAGCCTTCAGATGAAAGGCAGAGCATTCACAACATAACCCTCTAGTGTTGGAAAGAAGTTATGTGTAACAAGAGTTTGCTTGAGCCGAAAATAAGTAGGATCAACTTTTTTGTGATGGAACGTGGCGACCAACTTGCCATCCATACCAACCCCAAGTAGCGACTCGGCAAATTTGACCAGCACGAGCAACCCACCATCCCCAGACACGACCACCACATCCAAATCCAATGGACCGTCATACTTATTGGATTGCCCCCTGATCTCTGCAACAGGTAATTCAATTCGGCAATTGAAGGCCCAGACCTCTCTTTCGTAGTTTTGCAACATCCAGATATCAATGGTCGGCACAAAATCCAAGATGGCCATGCCGAGCTTGCCGTCTATCTCAAATAGGTCAGCATTGTCAGCAACGGGAGCACGCATCTCTCGGAACGACTCAGATGTGGTGTCAAACAACACTATCATCTTGCCTTCAATGTCTTCATGTGACGGGAACCAATGCAAGTTACCACTGAATAGCACATGATGTTCAAATTCCGGCATAATCACATCTGGCCACTCGATGCGCCTCGGTTGCTGGCCAAAGCCCAATGACAAGACATGGCACGAAACTTCACCACCGGGTGCTAGCTCATCGTCATTGTCTGGGTTAGGCTTGTACGAGTAGAGCAATAGTTTGTACTCACCGGTAGGGGTGTGAGGGTACAATCCCAGGAGCGTCCAACTACGATCCGTAGGCAGCAGGAGAGGAGCATACTGACGAGTTGCCGGATTGCAGATGAAGAGGTCGCTGTCGTCGATGCAGAAGATGAGGATGCCGTCACAGGAGACAACCAGATGAGAGTAGGCGAAGTCGCCGCCCAGATTCAATCAGGCGACGGACTGGAGCTGGTGACTGGTCAGGGGCGGCCAGACCTGGCCGATTGTTCAAGCAGCAGATGTCTATGGAGTCGTTAATGAGGTCTATATAATCGCCGTTGTCTAGGAGGGGGAGGGCAGGCTGGAGGGCGTGGTGAGCGAGGAGAAAGTTATGGGTGGAGGTTACACTGCGCCAGGAGCGGCAGACGGCGCGGCAGCGGAGGAGGGCTTTCGGGGGCAAGCGGACGAGGATCTCCCAGATGACGATCTCCTCCAGGAGACCACCGAGGGAAGGCGTCGCTCCTGCCCTTGCGGCCTTGGCCATGGTCGCCGGCTGAGAGCTGTGGATCGATCTGTCCCATGAGCAGAGCAGGAGTTGTGACGGCGCCGGAGGTCGGTCTAGGTCTTCCTCTTTCACGGAATCTAATATGCACGCGCTCAAGTGAACTAGCTAGCAACAGCCTCTTCTAAACATCAGGTAAAACTCACCAGAAAACAAATTAGGGGGATAAACTGACTGCCACACATTTATTAGTCAGCTAGAACAAGCTTAGAATAAGGAAACAACACGCTTGGATTGCTAATTAAGTAGCAAGTACTAATAAAAAGACCAATAGATAAAAGAGCAATATAATTCTTCAGTCCAGGAAAAAGAAACATCACACAGATCGAACAGATAGCACATATTTCAAACGCGCATCAAATGACTTTTGATAATCTTAAAATCAGATGCACATTAGTCGCTTTCTTCGGTATGGAAGGATATCAACACAAGCATAGATTTCATGCAACTATATAACAGTCATAGCTTCGTGATTAATATGCATCAACAAACAAGCTGGTAGCTTATACTGGATCCAGTTCATACATATTGCAGCTCTTGAGGATACAACAACCTTCAGATAAAAGGTGGAGCATTCACAACATAATCCTCTAGTGTATGAAAGAAGGTATGCGAAACAAGAGATTGTTTAAGCTGAAAATAGGTATGATCTAATCCTTTGCGATGGAAAGTGGTGATCAACTTGCCATCCATGCCAACCCGAAGTAGCCAGTCGGCAAATTTGACCAACACGAGCCACTCACCATCACCTGGCATGACAGTCACATAAAACGGCGACCGAATGTATGTGTCATACTTATCACACTGCTCCCTGATCTCTGCAGACGGCAATTCAATCCTGCGATTTAAGACCCATATCTCCCTTTCATAATCTTGCAACACCCATATATCAATGATTTTCTCACAATCAGAGATGGCCACGCCAAACATGTCGTCCATTTCAAACAGGTCAACGCAGCAAGCAACAACGGGAGTACGCATCTCCCGGAACAATTCAGATCTGGTGTCGAACACCCCTATCGTTTTGCATTCTCCGTCATAATCAGATGTGCACCAATGCAGGCTACCACGGAATAGCACATGAGGGTCGTCTACTCGTCTAATCCGAGCATAATTGCATCTGGCAACCCGATATGCCTCGGTGGATGGCCGGAGCCCAATGCCAAGACGTGGCACGCATCTTGACGCTCATCGTCTGTGATACGCTTGTATGAGTAGAGCAATAGTCTGTACTCGTCGGTAGGGGGGTGAGGGTACATTCCTAGGAGCCACCACACATGACCCAAAGGGAACGGGAGGCGAGCATACTGGCGAGTGGCCGGATTGCAGATGAAGAAGCCGCTGTCCTCGACGCAGAGGATGAGGAGGCCATCGCAGGAGGCAACCGGATGATAGTAGGAGATATTGTCGCCTCCGCAGTCGACCCTCATCAAGGCGGCATCTAGATGAAAGGAGCACTGGTGGAAAAAGGGCCTTTGGTCGCGGTTCGCAACTGCCATTAGTCGCGGTTGCGCAACCGCGACCGACCGGGCGCGACTAAAGCCCCCCCCCCCTTTAGTCGCGGTTGCTTAAGAACCGCGACTAAAGGCCCGTCCACGTGGGCGCCAGGTGGCCGTCTGGGCGGAGGACCTTTAGTCGCGGTTCTTCTGGCCAACCGCGACTAAAGGCCGCCGCAGGTTTAGGGTTTTAGCCCCCCCCCCTTAAACCTGTTTTCTGTTTAATTTGTATTGTTTTATTTCTTTTGTGCTTTATTTTAATTTTGAAGGAGTTTCATATATTCTACGGTACTACATACATGCATATGAATGTACAATTTCAAATAAATTTGAAATTAGAAACAAAAAGAATTCAAGAGGAATATACAATATATATTCAATATCATCGGATGACCATATACAATTTTGAACAAGTTTCCATACATGATTTAATGCATATAAAGTTCTACGTCCTCGTAATAGTGTTCTCCTTTAGGATGGAGGACTTCCGTGCTGAACCATCCAGCTAGTTCCTCTTGAAGTGGTCGGAAGCGAGCTTCTGGACTAAGCATCCACCGGAGGTTATTCCTCTGAGCATTGGTATCACTCGGAACCCGCTCAGAGGTGTATCTCCGGATCATCTCACAGACATAGTATCCACATAGATTGGTCTCCGGTGGCTGAATATCCCCAGCATGCTTAGCCTTTAACATTTTGAATTCTAGCTCTTTTTTGAATTCACCGACCTTTGTATCTACGAACCGTCTCCAAACCCTACGAGGCAAAGAAAATTAAATGAACAAGAGAGTTACTAATTAGTTACTTGATATTAGGAAATGAACGAAATAGGCCGATCGATATAGAGCGCAAATGAATGAAAATAATTACTTCTGCAGCATTCTTCTCATGCCGCCCCAAAGCTTTGGATCCATATTCACAGAGTCGTGGACGAGACATTCTGAGGTGTTAACTTTAATTACTAGCAGAATCCAGTGGAACCTGCGGACACGATACATGCACAGTACGTCATGCATAACTCATCGATTAGCCGGCCACATACCATGCATGGAGTAAACAAAAGAGAATGTGCTCAAGACAGAAACACTCACTCAAAATGGTAAGGAAATAGAATATCACTTTTGAGTTCCTGCTTTGTAAGAAACTGCCACAGGTCTGCCTCCACGTCGGCGGGGTAACGCTCCAACACATGTCCATTAACGATGTGTGGGTCAATGAACCCAACATCATGGATGTTCCTTACTCTGCATTCCTTAATCTTCATTCTGCATGTATAATAGCGGACACAACAATATAGTTAGGACATATATATAGTGCAGGCAATATGAACGAGATGGGGTAGAAATTAATAAATCACTTACAGAACGTAGCAACTGATGATAGATTTATCGAGCTCGCGCAGATTGAAAAGCTGGAACAATTCACTCAGTTCAATTTGTACATAGTAATGTTTGAAGTGATGCTCATGTCTAACTTCCGCATAAATATATTCTTTGGCGTTTTTATTTTTTATGTAACCCTTGTACCATTTCAGCAGACCTTTCATTTGTGGAGGTAGATCCTTTTCCTGCGCAGGCTCGACGAGAGGCCCATTCTTGACATATGTAATTACTACCTCCTTCACTGGCGCCTCATCAAGGCCTAACAGTTCACGAAGAGTAATACCTAAGTTGGCCGCTTGTTCTCTGGCACTCGTTACAGTCAATCCCTGTGCTGCCGCAGCTTGTATGATCTCGGGGGCATCCGGACAGAAGGCTTCCACTATAAGCGGGGCAATCGATTGTTTACTTTGTTCCCCGAGCTGGGCAACTTGTTTCCCACTTTTTTTACTTTCGGCCTTCTCCCGCTCTTTGTTCTCCTTGAACATGAGTGCCTGCCTGCGAAGTTCACGTGCATAGTCGTTAGGCAGATTCTTCGCGGCTTGGGACGGTGTGCTCAAAAATGACTTAGCCCACTTCTTTTGCTCATCAGAAAATACTGGCTTGGGCTCGGGCTCTCTTTTCTTCTTGCAGTCCGCCTTCCATTTCTCCAAATCAGCAGCCGCGGCCGCGTCGACTTCCTCGGCACTACGTTCCCAAGGCCTTGTGGGGAGAGGCTTCAGTGATGGCTCCGGTACCTTTGTGGTCTTAGGTACATAAGGGTCCGGGTTAATAATCCAGGACTGCTTCTGCTTCTTTGCCGGAGGTGGATTGGGGGGCGGCGTCTGATCACCCGCCGGACGAGGACTGGGGGGCGGCGGCTGATCACCCGCCGGACGTTGTGGACTGGGGGCGGCGTCGGCTGACGTGACGGAGGTGTAGGTGAACCGCCACCACCACCACCACCACCACCACCACCACCGCCACCGCCACCACCACCACCGTAGGGGGGTGGACTTGTTGTCCTTGGCGCCTCGCCTGGAAACTTGATAAACTTCTTTTGCCATAGAATGAAATGGCGCTTGACATCTCCAAGTCTTTTCTCCCCTTCAGGTGTAGCAATGTCAATCTCCAGGTCCTCAAACCCTTGGACTATGTCCTCCACCGTGACACGAGCATAGCCATCTTGAATGGGGTTGTTGTGGTGGAGTGCTCCAGGTAAACATGGTAAAGCACTGCCGATGGCTACCTTCATGGACATGTTCCCGATAGGATAATACAGATGACATTCTTTCATCTCCTTTATATCGTCCACGGGGTAGCGAGGAGGCTCCGGTGAAGTAATTTCGACCACCAGAGGCTCCGGTGCAGTAATTTGGACCACCAGAGGCTCCGGTGCAGTAATTTCGATCGTCGGTGCATCTGCACCAGCCGGTGGGGCCTCCGTGGAAGCCACGCTGCTTCTCCGCTGCTGGCTTCCGAGATCTGCTGGATGATCTTCATGCTGCACCCGAGCTGCATCTCTTTCGGCTACTAGTACACTCATGGTTTTCTTCATCACATCCATTTCCGATACCAACCGCGCCACAACATCTGCTTCCCGATCCATCTTTCTCTTACGGCTTCTATAACCGTACGGGTCATCGTTCTGGGGGAACCCTATTTTCCACGGAATGTGCCCCATGCCTCGTACACGTCCTCCGTGTTCAGGATTCCCGAGGGCTTTTGTCAGCGCGTCGTTCTCTCTGTTGAACTTGATCTTCCCCTGTTGAGCATCCCTCATTGCGTTAATAAGGGCTTGGGTGGGTTTAATTAATTTGCCCCGGTAAACACACTCCCCTGTCTCCGGGTTCAGCGTTCCCCCATGCCCGTACCACCAGCTTTTGGCCCTTGGGTCCCATCCCTCCGTACCTGGACGGATTCCTCGCGCCCTCAGCTCGTTCTCCATCTTCTCCCACCTAGGCTCCCAAAGGCGATACCCTCCTGGCCCCATAACATGATTGTACTCCTTCTTAGCCGCATTTTCCTTATTTTTTTTCGATATTTGAATGAACTGCTCCGATTTCTTTTGCTTCACAAATTCTGGCCAATCATGTTTCAGTTTCTCATATTGTCCTTTGAAATCCGGAGTCTTGTTCTGCTTGACAAAGTCATGGGCTAGATTTTGCTTGAATTTCTGGAATGCGTCGGCCATCTTATGAAGAGCGAACTGTTTGACTAGCCTCATCCTCTCCTTGTTTTCCTCAATCTTGTTACCCTCCTCATCGAATTTGTTGTATTCCGGAGGTAGAACGAAATGTTCCATAAGCTTCTTGAAGCAATCTTTTTTTGTTCTCTTATCGACAAAAGTGAAACCATCAATTCGTGCCTTCTTTGGCTCATTCCACTCCTGGACGGTGATCGAGACGTTGTCTCTAACAATGGCTCCGCATTGACTAACAAACTTGGTGGCGTTCTTGCGGGGCTCCAGCGGCCTGCTGGTTGCACTGTCGACAACCTCGATGGTGCATGTTTCTCCTTGTTTCATCGTCTTGGTTGCGCCACGCTTTGACGACGTACTCGATTGTTTCGACGATCCGGCCGAGGGCTAAAATAAGAAAGAGTCGCGCGCGTTAGTACACACATATTTATTCAAATCAGTTAGTTTGTATCACCAGAGGCTCAATGTATATATATACCTCGGCGCCGGAGGTGGTTGCTACTTCCATTTGAAGATCGTCGTTTATCGACGTTTGTTCGGCATCATCTTGCTGACGGCGCCCTTCATCTTCACCGTCAAGGTTCAGATAAGAAGAGATATCATCTTCTTCTTCTCCGGTCGGCACATATAGAATATCGCCGTTTATGATGCCGAACATATGTGCTTCACCGTCCGGATCATAGTTGTCCATAATCGGGTCAGCTCTATCGTCCGCCATTATGTCAGTCCTGAAAACATGTAGTAAAAACAAATTAATTAAGTGAAGAAGGGGGGCGGTGGCGGTGGCGGTGGCGAAAGGGCGGTGGCGAAAGGAAGGGGCGAGGAAGGGGTGGGAGAGGGTGTCGCGGTAGAGCGCGAGACGGGGCGGCAGACGACGGCGTCACGGAGAGGGGAGGCGAGGACAACACATTTATAACCCTCGCCGTCCCCTCTCGATCCCTAAAAAAACACTGCGCGCATCGCCGCCCCCCTCGCCGCCCCTCTCCGTATATGTGGGGTCGGGATGGCCCATGTGCAGGGCGGGGGGTGCTGGCCACACTCTTTTTTCTTTTCTTTTTCATTTCATTTCATTTTTTCTTTTCCTGTTTTTATCCTTTTCATCTTTAAAACAATTCAGTATATCAAAATATAGCAATGAAAAAAGATATTTGAGAAATCATAAAATGTATGTGAATTCAAAAAAATGAATCATAAAATGTTCATGGATACAAAAACATTGTGATTTTGCAAAAAAAAGGTTTTCAAAAAATATTGATGATTTTGTGGAAAAAACAGGAATAAAAACATATTGTGTATTCAAAAAATGTTTAGGGATTTCAGAATAGTTCACGTATTTAATTTTTTCACTGATTCATGACATATTCGTGAATTTAAAAATTATTCGTGTATTTCAAAAAATTGATTTTATTAGACACAAAAAATTCTTTCACGTATTTTCACGTATTTAATTTTAAAAATTCTTTCTTTTTTTCTTCTTTCTTTTTTTTCTTCTTTCTTTTTTTCTTCTGTTGTTTTCTTCCTTTTTCTTTTTTTCTTCCTTTTTCCTTTTTTCTTCCTTTTTCTTGTTTTTCTTCTGTTTTTCTTTTGTTTTCTTCTTCCTTCTTTCTTCTTCTTCCTTTTTCCTTTTTCTTTCTTCTTCTTCTTCCTTTTTCTTCTTCCTTCTTCTTCTTCTGCCGGCGCGCGGAGGACGGCAGGCAGGGCCAGCGGGCGGCGGGCGGCGGGCGGAGGACGGCAGGCAGGGCCAGCGGGCGGCGGGCGGCAGGGCGGCGGGCGGCGGGCGGCGGGCGGAGGACGGCAGGGCACGGGTGGAGGGCGGCGCTCACTGGGGACGGGGGCGGCGGCGCGCAGGGCTTCGGCGTCGGCGTCGGCGTCGGGGCAGGGCTTCGGCGTCGGCGTCGGCGTCGGGGCAGGGCTTCGGCGTCGGCGTCGGCCGGGGCAGCGCTTCGGCGTCGAGAGAGAGGAGAATGGGAAGTGGCAAAACTGCTAAGTGCAGTATTTATAGACGCACCTTTAGTCGCGGCTGGAGAGGCGGACCGCGACTAAAGGGTACCCTTTAGTCGCGGTCCGCCTTCCCAACCGCGACTAAAGGGTTTTGGCGCCGCTTCCGTTCCCGCGCAGAAAGACCCTTTAGTCGCTGTTGGAGAGGCGGACCGCGACTAAAGGTACCCTTTAGTCGCGGTCCGCCTCCCCAACCGCAACTAAAGGTCTGTGCTAGAACTGGCGCGGTGCGGTGGGATGTTTAGTCCCACCTCGCTAGCCGAGAGGCTTCGACAGTGGTTTATAAGCGCGGCTGCGCTCACCACTTCGAGCTCCTCTCAAATGCAGGCTTATGGGCCTATTCTGTCACTATGTGCCTGTGGGCCTACTCGGCCTTCTGCGGGCCTGAATCCTGGCCCTTTAATGGGTTTCTAGTCGTATTCAGGCCGTGGTGGCCCAGTAGGTGGCATATTTTCTTTTTTTCTTCCTTTTTTCCTTTTTCCTTTTTTCTTCTGTTTTTTTCTTCTGTTTTTTTCTTATGTTTTTCTTCTGTTTGTTTTTTCTTCTGTTTTTCCTTTTTTCTTCTGTTTTTTTCTTCTGTTTTTTTCTTCTGTTTTAATCTTAAAAATACAATTATATATCAAAAAAATCAGAAAAATAAAACTAATTCATTTTAAAACCCCTTGAAGGTTTGACAAAAGGTTTGATATAATAAATTATTACACATCATTTCTTCCCTTGTGTCCCTGCTTGCTTACGATTGTGCCGTATCCATGGAGCATCCTCATCATTTAACTTAATGCTTGGGTCGGTGTTCACTTTGAAGGGCGGAATTTCAGCAAACATATTATAATCTTCTGACATGTCTGTCTTGTCCTCCACTCCCACGATGTTTCTTTTCCCTGAAAGAACAATGTGGCGCTTTGGATCATCGCATGATGCACTAATCGTTTTCTTATCTTTCCGTTTCCTCGGTTTGCTACTCATGTCCTTCACATAGAAAACCTGAGCGACATCTTTCGCTAGGACGAATGGTTCGTCAAGGTAACCAAGATTGTTGAAATCCACCATTGTCATTCCGTATTGCTGGTCCACCTTTACCCCACCTCCTGTTAGCTTGAACCATTTGCACCGGAACAAAGGGACCTTAAAGGAGGGTCCATAGTCAAGTTCCCATATCTCCTCTATGTAACCATAATATGTGACCTTTTGCCCATTCTCGGTTGCTGCATCAAAGCGGACACCACTGTTTTGGTTGGTGCTCTTTTTATCTTGGGCGATCGTGTAAAATGTATTCCCATTTATCTCGTACCCTTGGAAAGTCGTTATAGTCGAAGATGGTGTCTTGGCCAACATGTACAGCTGATCTACAACATCATTGTCATTCATTAAATGTTTTCTCAACCAACTGCCGAAAGTCTCCATGTGGGCCTTCCTAATCCAGGATTCAGGCTTCCCCGGGTTGTCCGAGCGTAAAATATTCTTGTGTTTCTCAAAGTACGGAGCCACCAAGCTGGAATTGGTCAGTACAGTGTGGTGTGCTTCAGTCAGAGACTGGCCGTCCATACATATCGTTGATTTCCTTCCGATCGTGCCTTTTCCACTTAGTCTCCCCTCGTGCCGCGATCGAGGAAGACCAATCGGCTTAAGGTCAGGAACAAAGTCAACACAAAACTCAATTACCTCCTCATTTCCATAGCCCTTGGCGATGCTTCCTTCTGGCCTAGCACGGTTACGAACATATTTCTTTAATACTCCCATGAACCTCTCGAAGGGGAACATATTGTGTAGAAATACAGGACCGAGAACGAAAATCTCTTCGACTAGGTGAACCAGGAGGTGCGTCATAATATTGAAGAAGGATGGCGGGAACACCAACTCGAAACTGACAAGACATTGGATCACATCGTTCTGTAACCGTGGTAGAACTTCTGGATTGATTACCTTCTGAGAGATTGCATTGAGGAATGCACATAGCTTCACAATGGCTACTCGAACATTTTCCGGCAGGAGCCCCCTCAAAGCAATCGGAAGCAATTGCGTCATAATCACGTGGCAGTCGTGAGACTTCAGGTTTTGGAACTTTTTCTCCGCCATGTTTATTATTCCCTTTATATTGGACGAGAATCCAGACGGGACCTTCATACTGCTCAGGCATTCAAAAAAGATGACCTTCTCTTCTTTGGTCAGAGCGTAGCTGGCACGACCTTGAAACCATTCCGGATGCCGGTCATTAGGGTCTTTCAAACGTTGCTGGTCCTGCCGTGCTTCCTTTGTATCATTTGTCTTCCCATACACGCCCAAGAAGCTTAGGAGGTTCACGCAAATATTCTTCGTAACGTGCATCACGTCGATTGCAGAGCGGACATCTAGGACTTTCCAATATTCTAGCTCCCAGAATATAGATTTCTTCTTCCACATGGCTGCGTGCCCGTCAGCTCCCTTCGGAACTGATTGTCCGCCAGGACCCTTTCCAAAGATGACTTTCAAATCCTTGACCATATCAAATACCTCAGCACCAGTGCGTTCCGCAGGCTTCGGCCGGTGATCTGCCTTGCCGTTGTAATGCTTGCCTTTCTTTCTTACTGGATGAATTTTCGGAAGAAATCGACGATGCCCAAGGTACACGTTCTTCTTACAATTTGGCAAATGTACACTTTCAGTCTCATGTAAGTAGTGCGTGCATGCATTGTATCCCTTATTTGACAGTCCCGAAAGGTTACTAAGAGCAGGCCAATCGTTGATGGTTACGAAAAGCAACGCTCGTAGGTCAAATTCCTCTTGTTTGTGCTCATCCCACACACGGACACCACCCCACAGCTGTAAAAGTTCATCAACTAATGGCCTTAGGTACACATCGATGTCGTTGTCGGGTTGCTTCGGACCTTGGATGAGCACTGGCATCATAATGAACTTCCGCTTCATGCACAACCAAGGAGGAAGGTTGTAGATGCATAGAGTCACGGGCCAGGTGCTATGGCTGGAGCTCTGCTCGCCAAAAGGATTCATGCCATCCGTACTTAGAGCAAATCTTATGTTCCTTGCGTCAGCTGCAAAATCTTTGAACCATCTGTCGATCTTTCTCCATTGCGTTCCATCTGCGGTGTGTCTCAACTCCCCGTCCGACTTACGGTCCTCTTTGTGCCATCGCAACAACTTGGCATGCTCTTTGTTCCTGAACAGACGTTTCAACCGTGGTATTATAGGAGCATACCACATCACCTTGGCGGGAACCCTCTTCCTGGGTTTCTGGCCCTCAACATCGTCACCAGGGTCATCGCCTCTGATCTTATAACGCAATGCAGTGCATACCGGGCATTCATTCAAATTCTCGTATTCACCGCGGTAGAGGATGCAGTCGTTGATGCATGCATGTATCTTCAGAACCTCTAAACCTAGAGGGCAGACAACCTTCTTTGCTTCGTACGTACTGGCGGGCAACTCGTTATCCTTTGGAAACATATTCTTCAACATTTTCAGCAAGTTTTCAAATGCCGAGTCAGCTACACCTGCCTCTGCCTTCCATTTCAGCAAATCCAGTGTGCAGCCCAGCTTTTTCAGACCATCATCGCATCCGGGGTACAGCGCCTTTCTGTGATCCTCTAACATGCGATCCAAATTCTCCCTCTCCTTTTCAGTTTCGCAGCGTCTCCGTGCATCAGCAATGGTCCGACCAAGATCATCAACGGGATCATCACGTGCCTCTTCTTCACCTTCCCCTTCACCTTCAGCATCCTCCATGAAAGTATCACCGAAATGAGCAAGATAGCTTTCATCGATGAAATCATCCCCTTCTTCATCTTCTTCTATTATAACCCCTCTTTCTCCATGCTTGGTCCAACAATTATAGCTTGGCATGAAACCGTGCCGAAGCAGATGCATGTGAACATCTCTTGAGGAAGAGTAACCCTTCTGATTCTTACAGATAACACATGGACAGATAACAAAACCCCCCTGCTTGTTCGCATTAGCCACTACGAGGAAATCTTTCAAACCCGTAGTGAACTCGCCGGAGAGTCGGTTACCGTACATCCATTGCCGATTCATCTGCATTATTATAATATAAAATATATAATTAACCATCATGCATTTGTTAAACTAACTAGCTACAAACAATATAAATTAAACAATGAACTGCACACATGCATATTTTATCAATGACACACATGCATGAAAGGTTCAAGTTGCTAACCGCGATCGAGGAGGAAAAAATAAATGAGGAACCTCAAGTGTGGCTCCAACACTTCATATCATGTTTGTTTCACCCTCTTAGGGCATTTCATCAAACACCTTGTGTGCATAAGAGGAACCAAAAGCAAACCTACACCCCCTTGTGAAGCTTGTGAAGAGAAGTGGCACCAAATGGCTAAGTGAGCGTGCTGAACTGGTACATATAGGGGAGGAGCTTTAGTCGCGGTTGGCCTGGCCAACCGCGACTAAAGGCCTTTGCGCACCTTTAGTCGCGGTTGGCCTGGCCAACCGCGACTAAAGCCCCTCACGTGCACCAGCTGGCCACCGAGCGCCCTGGGCCCAGGCCTTTGGTCGCGGTTCGTCTGCCGAACCGCGACTAAAGACTTCATTAGTCGTGGTTCCTACAGTTTCGCGACTAATGGGGCTGGACGGAAGCCTCTTTTTCTACCACTGGAGGTTTGGGCAGTAAGTCGGGCGACGGGCTGGAGCTGGTCGGGGGTGGCCACCCCTGCCCGATGGTCGAAGCAGACGATGTTTAGCGGGTCGGAGATGCCTTTTGCATAGTTGGTGCAGTCGTCGAGGAGGAGGAGGGCGGGCTGGCGGGCATGTTGGGCGAGGAGGAAGTCGCGGGTGGAGGTGATGCTGCGCCAGGCGCGGCAGACGGTGCGGCAGCGGAGGAGGTCTTTAGGGGGCAGGCGGACGAGAATCTCCCATATCACGATCTCCTCCGGGAGGGCACGAAGGGGAGCCATCGCTTCTGCCTCTGCGGGCTTGGCCATGGTCGCCGGCTGAGAGCTCTCGGTCCGTCCTACGGTCCTAGTAGGAGCAAAGCAGGCGGTGTGATGGCGGCGTATGTAGCTAGGTCATCTTTCTCTGTCACGGAATATGCATGGTCTGCGGTTATGAGATACGATCCAACAAACCCGCTGCTGTATATATAGCCCGTTTTCCCCTCTGACGGAAAGTTGAAGAAGGATAGGATCCGGTCAGGGCCAACGCGTCCGCGTGATTCGTATGGGAAGAGAGAGCTCGTGTGCCTGCCCGGTCGCGTATGCGTTTCACGGTATCAAACGTGCTGTGCGGCGTGCCTGTGTCCAAGCCTCCAAGGGATCGATCTATTTTTTTTTTGAGGATCAAGGGATCGATCATTTTTTTTTGAACATCAATACAGACACAAGCGCTCATATACACGCGCACACACTCACCCCTATGAACGCACACACGCACACCCTATCCCTATGAGCACCTCCAAAAGACTGAGCCGGCATATCATCTTGAAATTTACGAAGTCACCATAGGCACCTTCGTCATCGACGGGAACGTCTCCTCCCATTGAATGCACATCGCCGGAAATCCTGAAATAAATCCAGAAATAAATGCAAGCACCAGGATTTGAACCCTGGTGGGCTAGGGATACTACAGTCCCTCTAACCATCCAACCACAGGTTGGTTCGCAATCATTGATGCATTAACATACGCTTGCCACGGTCACGATACCATGCATTGGTCGCGGACGGCGCTTTTTTTTTCTTTTGCGAGAGAAATACTTGTATTACTCAGTCACAAAGTCCTTACAATCATCGTGGGCTAATTCCACAACCTCCACTGGACCCGACCATAACCAAGTCATAGTCCGACCTTGTACTTTAGCAAAGCTAGCTAATCTATCACTCGCTTTATTTTGAGAAGGAGATACAAGAGTAATACAAGTCTGCCGAAGTTTCATCATGAATTTAATTCCATTCACCACGGATGCGTAGACCAGTAATCATAGACACGGCCATGCTCTAATCCATCTCAATGGTTATAGGAAGATCAGATTGTTATAGTGCCAAAGAGAGTCCTTTCATACATGCACACAACTCCGCCTCCAATGCATCTATGCAGGACCATAATACTATGCAAGCTGAATATATAATGGTACCTGCATTATTTCGCAGAATCATCCCAGCACCAGCAACAGTATTTGATACAAAGGAGCCGTCTGTATTTAGCTTAACCCAGCCTCGTACAGGGGAAACCAAGCGGGTTCCTTCGCTGGCTCGGCAGCATTAGAAAATTTAGCAGCAGAGTCAAACGTAATGATCTCTTTCCCCTTGGCCGGATCAAACTGAGAGTTCAGCTTAATACTCATAAGCTCAACCATATACTTCTGAAGAAACCTGATGGACACATGCATGGGGGGCGCAGGTTTGTAATGCACTAGCTCATTACGGACATACCAACTTCTCCAGAAAATTAGCAACATCATACATCGTTCAATCTCACCAAGTGGAGCTAGAATCTGAAGGAGCCATTCCTTTCCAGCGGGTAGCACAGAATCAATTGCAGGCAATTTCCAAAGCTTGGCCATTGCAAGATACAGATCGCGACCAAATTGACATCGCAAGAACGGGTGGTAATTATCTTCCTCCTTCATACCTGTCGGAGTAAATGACCACGAGTAGCCTAACCGGCTCCCTTTGGCCCTCAGAAAAAACAATAGACCGACGGAGCCTTGAGGCGCCCAAGACACGGGGCCGTCTTCTTCCGGCCGGCTATCGCCTAGGCCGACTAGCGGAAGGCGGCCCGGCCGTAAACAATCTTCGGGGGACGCCACAGCAGGGCCGACTCCAAGAAAGCCGGCCCATAGCAGGCGGCCATGGGCCGCACCCTATAGTCAACCCCCCATAACAGTGACGAGACGGGGCGTGGCTACAGTGGACCCTGCCACCCCCGAATCTCGGAACAAGCATGGCTACAGTACGCCGTACAGGGCGGACATCTCCTGTCCGGCGAGGCACTGTTGCCATGCGAATCATGACACCATCCACGACGGGCCGCTGGTACGGCCCAGAGGCGGCGGGCCCCTTCGGTCAGAGAGACATCCGAAGGCGGCCTGGCCTCCCCAAGCCGGCCTAAGGCCAGGCTGGCTTCCTACAGCCGGCTAGCTCCCCTCCCCGGGGCGCGCACACCATTAAGCAGACAAGACAAGGTAAGGCTACAGTGAGCACCCGCAAGGCGGCAGCACTGTAGCCATGCTTACCTCAATAAAGCCCTCGTCATCAGAGGCGAGGTGACAGTGACCAGCCCCCGACAAGACCCCCCAAGCGGTGGGGCCGGCCTATCAACCAATGAGCCGGCAGCCGGCGGGACCCACCAGTCGGCGGCCCCCAGAAGCCGGCGAACGTAGACGCTGACGGCCTGGGCCCATGCCCAGGCCGGATTACCATTGTACCCCGGGGGGTAGGCCTATATAAACCCCCCGGGGCACCCATGCAAAGGGTTGATCTCACAGAGTTTTAGCCACTACCATAGAGAGAGAAGAGAGCTAGCCTTGCCCTCCTTCCTCCTCTCACCGAACAGCTCAAGGAGCCTCTTGTAGCTTCTTATCGATCTAGTGATCATGCGGAGACCCCGCAAAGCAGGAGTAGGGGTATTATCTCCACGGAGAGCCCCCAACCTGGGTAAGATCCGCCGACGTGCATGTCTTCGCCTTATCCGGTTTCCAGGCACCGGCGATGTATTACTGGCTCCCACAATGATAAGCCATCCGTTGGCATATGTCGCACCTACCACCCAACATTTGGCGCCCACTGTGGGGCGAGGTGCATCGTCGTCCGGAGACCTGCTCTGGACGGGAACCCTCTTCCTCCCCAGCGAGCGTAGCCAGCCCGGCACGCCCGATGGCGCTTGCCCCGACGCGCTGCAAAGCGTCGACGACGCCTGTGCAGCGAGCTGCCTCGTCGATCTTCTTGGCGAGGCTCGCATCTCCGACGAGCCTGCATCCGACGCGGGCACAGGCTGCCCCGAGAGCCGCCTCGTCAGCCTCCTCGACCAACTCCATGTCTCCGGCGAGCCTACCGCAGACTTGGAGTCGGTCGGCTCCACCGACCCGATGCTTGTCGATTCCGACACGGCGTCGCTCGATGCCTTCCCCCCCGACGTGATCGTCTTCGACGACCCTCTCCCTCGAGCCGACAGTGGCGGCAGCACCGTCACCGAAGTGCTTGTCATCAGCCACGGCGCCGCCTCTGACGAGAACGCCCGCGACGCCTTGCAGACCGCATTGCATGACCTGTCCGCCCCCATCCCGGCGGACGCTGATGCTGAGGCGCTGGAGGCACGCCGCCTTGCCCTCCTTGCGGAGGGCCAGAAGATAGCCACCTTGAGACGCCTCACGGAAGCCCACCAGCGCGAAGTCAACCGCGCCGCCTTCGGCACGCCGCCTCCAGAAGGGCCAAGCCGAGTCGGCGTCGTCAAGAAACGCGGCGCGGCCATCGCCAGCATGCTGTGAGCGGACCGCCCAGTCTACGCCACGCCCCTCGAGAATCTGCGCGCCGCCATCGTTGACGAGCTAAACGGACTGGGGGCCGACGAGCTCCCCTACATGACCAGACGCATCCAGCAGCTGATCGATGCGGCCGCAGCACGACATGAAGCCGACGTCCGAGCTGGAAGCCCACCTCGCCGAGAAAACGGCGCGACATCGCGTACGCCGACTGTGGGTGGCGCCCGCACAAGATAGGAGAAGGAGCCGGCTGCTAGCCGCAGCCAGACTCGCATTACCATCGAGCGCGACGCAGAAGGCCGCCCCCGAGGAGTGGAACGACGAGGCAACCTGCCTCCTCCTCCGCCTCGCGGGGAAAGATATCCTACCCCGCCGCCCGTCGAGCATCCGACTCTCAGCAGCCGACTTGGTCGCCGCGAAGGAGTCGGCGAGAATGACGCCCGCCATCGGATCGACCGCCTAGCACGATCCCTGGCCCTGGAAGAAGAAGATGATGTCGGCCCGCCTTGTTACAGCCCCCGCATTCGCGACGAGCGCTTCCCCAAAGGGTTCTCGCTCCCAAGAGACACGCCCAAATACAACGGCTCCGTGAAGCCAGAAGACTGGTTGATCGACTACTCCACCACAGTTCGCATAGCGAATGGCAATCGGCGCGTTGCCGTGAAATATGTCCCCCTGATGCTCCAAGGCACGGCGCGCACCTGGCTCAACAGCCTCAAGCCTTACAGCATCAACAGCTGGCTAGACTTCACCGAAGCCTTCATACGCAACTTCACCAGCACCTACAAGCGGGCTCCCAAGCCCCAACAGCTCTCCTTGTGCGTACAAGGGCCCAGCGAATCAACCCGCGACTACCTCACGTGTTGGGTCGAGCTCCGCAACTCCTGCGAAGGGGTGTACGAGGTCCAGGCCATAGAGTACTTCACCGCTGGGTGCCGCGAGGGCACTCTCCTCAAGCACCGACTCCTCTGCGACGAGCCGGCAACCCTTGATGAGCTACTAATCATCGCAGACAAGTATGCCACGGCCGACTCCTCAATAAAGACCGAGCTCTGGGTAGACGCCTCCGAAAAAGTGCTGACACCGGCTCCCAAGACGCCGGCTGAAGAATCAAGCCGGCGCCCGTACCAAAACGACCACAAGCGCAAGGCCCCTATGTCGCCTTCCACTAGTCGGCAGGTGGCCACGATCGAAGAGGAGCAGCCTGAGGGCCGGCCGGCTCCGAAGAAGCAGAAGGGCGGTAGGCCGGCTTGGTAGCCGGCTTTCTCCGACGAACAAACCCTCGACGCCCCCCTGCAAGTTCCACAGCGACGCGAAGCCGTCCAACCACACAACAAGGAAGTGTCATTGGCTCACCCGAATCTCCAAGGGCGAGGGGCTGTTGCTGCCTCCGCCTGCAGGCCAGCCGCCTCCTGCCCTGCAGCAGCCGCCGCTCGGCCCGCAGTCGGAGCTGTCCAAGACGAGTTCCCCGACGAGCAAGCCGCCTACGTCGTGTTCACCAGCCAGACAGAAGATCGGCGCAGCCGGCGCCGACAGCAGCAGGAAGTCAATGCGGTCACCTCCAGTAACCCTGAGTTCATGCATTGGTCAGAGAAGCCCATCAGCTAGAGCCGGGACGACCACCCAGAGGTGATGCCGTCTCCTGGCTCCTATGCCCTGGTTCTGGATGCCACCCTGGCGACGGAGAGGCGTGCTGCCCGATTCTCCCGCGTGCTGATAGACGGAGGGAGCAGTATCAACATACTGTACCGAGATACAATGGAAAAGCTCAACATCAAGCCGAAGCAACTCATGCCAAGCCGGACTGTGTTCCACGGCATCGTACCCGGCCTGTCCTGCTCACCAATCGGCAAGATCAAGATGGATGTCCTCTTTGGGGACAAGGATCACTTCCGCCGAGAGGCAATATGGTTCGAGGTAGTGGATTTGGAGAGCCCGTACCACACATTGCTTGGCCGACCAGCATTGGCCAAGTTTATGGCTGTGCCCCACTACGCTTACCTCAAGATGAAGATGCCGAGTTCCAAGGGCATTATCACCATAGCCGGAGACTATAAGAAGTCTTCTGAGTGTGCAGCAGCCAGCAGTCGGCTGGCCGTGTCCCTCGTGATCGCCGAAGAGAAGAAGATGCTGGATCGAATCGTGACCTTTGCTGGCAATAAGCCGACCTTGTCCCCTGACCCCAAAGAATGTGAAGATCAAGGTTCTTTCCAGCCGGCCATGGAGACAAAGAAGATACCTCTGGACCTGAAGCACCCGGAGAGGCACGCTGTCATAGGCACAGGCCTTGATAGCAAATAGGAAGGCGAGCTCGTCGATTTCCTCCGTGAGAATCGGGACGTCTTTGCATGGTCCCCCAAGGACATGCCGGGTGTCCCGGCGGATTTCGCCGAGCACAAGCTACACGTCCGATCTGATGCAAAGCCGATCAGGCAGCCCTTGCGCCGCCTGTCGAAAGAGAAGAGAAGATTAGTCGGAGAAGAAATAGCCTGGCTTCTGGCAGCTGACTTCATTATGGAAGTGTTCTTTCCAGAATGGCTTGCCAACCCGGTCCTCGTGTTGAAGAAGAACAAGCAGTGGCGCATGTGCATCGACTACACCAGCCTCAACAAAGCCTGCCCCAAAGATCCGTTCACCCTGCCAAGGATCGACCAAGTGATAGACTCCACAACCGGATGCGAGTTGTTGAGTTTCTTGGATGCTTATTCAGGCTACCACCAGATAAAGTTGAACCCGGCTGATCGCTTGAAGACCGCCTTCATCACCCCATTCGGAGCTTTCTGTTACCTGACTATGACATACGGCTTGAGAAATGCCGGTGCCACCTTTCAGCGTTGCATGCAGAAATGCCTCCTCAAGCAACTCGGCAGAAATGCCCACGTCTACGTAGACGATGTCGTGGTGAGGACGGAGAAGCGCGGCACCCTGCTGGAAGACCTCAAGGAGACCTTTGAGAATTTGCGTCGGTTTCAGATCAAGCTCAACCTGGAGAAATGCATGTTCGGGGTACCAGCCGGCCAGCTTCTAGGCTTCCTGGTCTCCGAACGCGGCATCGAGTGCAACCCAGTGAAGATCAAGGCTATAGAGAGAATGAAGGTCCCTACCAAGCTGCGAGACGTCCAAAAGTTCACCGGATGCTTGGCGTCTTTGAACCGCTTCATGAGCCGGCTCGGAGAGAAGGCTCTCCCCCTCTATCGACTCATGAAGAAGTCCACTCACTTTGAGTGGAATGACCAGGCGGACCAAGCTTTCCATGAGCTGAAGAAGATGTTGTCCACACCACCTGTCTTGGCGGCCCCAACTGAGAAGGAGCCCATGCTCCTCTACATCGCCGCTACCAGCCGGGTGGTCAGCACAGTCATCATAGTCCAGTGTCCCGAAGAAGGCCGAGCTCAGCTAGTCCATAGGCCGGTGTATTATTTGAGCGAAGTACTGCCCGCCTCAAAACAGAACTACCCGCACTATCAGAAAATGTGTTATGGTGTGTACTTCGCCTCCAAGAAACTCAAGCCCTACTTTTAAGAACATCCCATCACGGTCGTATGCACCGCCCCGCTTGCCGAGATCATAGGCAGCCGGGATGCATCCGGCCGAGTGGCGAAATGGGCCATCACGCTGGCTCCGTACACAGTCTACTATCAGCCCTGCACCGCCATCAAGTCCCAAGCATTGGCCGACTTACTCGTCGACTGGGCCGAGACCCAGTACCTGCCACCGGCCCCCGACTCCACTCATTGGCGGATGCACTTTGACGGATCCAAGATGTGCATCGGCTTGGGAGCCGGCATCGTCCTCACCTCTCCCAAGGGCGACAAGCTCAGATACACACTGCAAATCCATTTTGCCGCCTCCAACAATGTGGCGGAGTACGAGGCGCTCATACACGGGCTCCGGCTAGCCAGGGAACTCGGCATCCGCCGGATCCTGTGTTATGGCGACTCGGACTTAGTGGTTTGGCAATCATCCGGCGACTGGGATGCCAAGGACGCAAACATGGCGAGCTACCGGTTCCTCGTCCAGCAGCTCAGCGGATATTTCGAGGGGTGCGAGTTCCTTCACGTGCCACGGGCCGACAACGAGCAAGCAGATGCCCTGGCACGAATAGGCTCCACCCGACAAGCTATACCAACCGGCGTCGCCCTCCAACGCCTTCTCAAGCCATCTGTCAAGCCGTCTCCGGAATCTAGTTCCATCTTCGTGCCGCCTGACCCCGACGCAGTCGGACCCGACTTCGGGGACCAGGCAGGCGGCCCGGGGACTTCGGCAGCTGGCTCGGGGACTGCCATAGTCGAACCCGGCCCGGGGACTGCAGCAACACAGCAGTCGGAGGCCGACTCCAACTCCTCACAACCCAGCCCGCCCACCCTGGTTGCAGTAGCCGTTTTGGCAGTCGAGGAAATCACAGCTCCATCATGGGCCCAGCCCATCCTCCATTTCCTAGTAAATGGAGAACTAACGACTGACGATATCTCGGCAAGACAAGTCCAACGCCGAGCCGGAGCTTACACAATAATGAACCAAGAGCTAGTCAGGCGCAGTGCTACCGGAGTCTTCCAGCGCTGCGTCGAGCCAGAGAAAGGCATACCAATCCTCGAAGACATCCACCAAGGCGAATGCGGCCACCATGCTGCCTCCAGGGCGCTCGTTACCAAGGCCTCCCGCCATGGATTCTTCTGGCCGCTGCTTTGGAGGACGCCAAGGAACTAGTCAAACACTGCAAAGGGTGCCAAGTCTTCGGCTCCAAGCAACACCTGCCGGTTTCTGCACTTAAGACCATCCCCATCACTTGGCCCTTTGCCGTCTGGGGGCTGGACATGGTCGGCCCATTCAAGACAGTGCGCGGCGGCATGACGCATCTGCTTGTCGCCGTGGACAAATTTACCAAGTGGATTGAAGCAAAACCGATCAAGAAACTGAATGGGCCGACTGCCGTAACATTCATTGCGGATATTACAACTCGGTATGACGTGCCACACAGCATCATCATCGACAATGGCACAAATTTTGCCAAGGGAGCACTGGCACGTTTCTGCGCGACACAGGGCATCCGACTGGACTTAGCGTCCATTGCCCACCCGCGGTCAAACGGCCAAGTCGAGCGAGCAAACGGCCTCGTCCTCTCCGGCATCAAGCCCCGACTGGTCGTACCGCTGGAGCATTCGGCCGACTGCTGGCTCGACGAGCTACTGGCCGTCCTCTGGAGTCTGCGCACTACCCCAAACAAGTCAACCGGCTTCACCCCTTTCTTCCTTGTATATGGTGCCGAGGCTGTCATCCCAACTGACATCGAACTTGACTCACCTCGGGTCACCATGTACACGGAGGCGGAGGCTAAAGAAGCAAGAGAAGACGGCGTCAACTTTCTGGAAGAAAGTCGGCTGTTAGCCCTCAGCCGGTCCGCCATCTACCAGCAAGGTCTGCCTCGTTACCACAGTCGAAGGGTGAAGCCAAGATCCTTCCAAGAGGGAGACCTTGTGCTCCGGCTGATACAACGAACAGCCGGCCAGCACAAGCTCTCAGCACCTTGGGAAGGCCCCTTCGTCGTCAGCCGGGCTCTGGGAAACGACTCCTATTACTTAATCAACGCACAGAAGCCGAAGGCACGCAAGAGAGTCGACTCCGGCAAGGAGTCGGAGCGCCCATGGAACTCTAATCTTCTTCGAAGATTTTACAGTTGAAATGCAGCATGTATCACACTAACTTTTGTATTAAGTATCAGACAACGGGCCCCCCGAGGAGTTCTCGGGGACTACCCTATTTTATCTATGTTTGCCGAGTATCATACCCATGGTTACCCCACCACATTTATTTTCTCCGTCCGGCACCGGGTCCGACTAATCGGCCCGCGGACTCGCCGCCTTGAGTTATGTCCAAGTTCTACCTGCAGTCAGACAAGTAATGTGCCGACACCCAAGTCCTCTCTTGCGAAAGGCACAGCTCGAAGAATCGGCTGCCCGACTAGCGAGAGTTGAAGGCGGAAAGGATGCCCACATGAAAAACGGCTAAGGACTAACGAACTTACATAACTCAAACCGGCTTCCCCCTCGCCAACCGGCTGTCGAAGCAGCCGGCTGGCCGGCTTCCTTTCCTACTCTGCTACAATCTAAGAAAGCTTGAGTACTTACCTTCCCAGACGGCCGAACTCCTTCCCGGCCACAGACTGCAGAGCAGCTGTCTGGCTGGGAAGGCGGCAACCAAAGGAAGGCGGCAAAGGAAAAAAGCTGAGAGATAAAAAGCAAGTAGGAATAAAAGCCAAGCTCATGCATAATAATTTTTACACAAAAGGCCTTTGAGAGGCCGGCATTCAACGAAGTTTGAATACACCCCCAGTGGGTGAAATTGCGCAAAGATAACAAATCTGTTCAAAGAGTGTCAAGCAGGAAAATAAAAATAGTGAATCAAGCCAAAGGAGCGCCCGAAGCGTCAGGAAGATTGGTTGAGACGACGGTGTCGGCTGGAGGAGTGGCCGGGTGGCGAGTCTCGGTCTGGTCATCACTGGCAGCAGGCGAAGCATTCGCGCGCGCCTCGTTGCTGGAGGCACGGTCAGGCTGAGGCTGACTGGCTGCTCCAATATCCGGCACAGCGTCTTCGTCGTCTTCCTCCTCCTCCTCTTCGCCCTCGTCGCTGGAGTCAATCTCCTCCGCCGAGTCTTCACCATCGGCCGGGTTCAGCCCGAACCATTCTTCCGGCTGCGCAACACCGTCCTCGTTCACCTCAGGAGCAAAGGCGCTGGTGTCGGTGAAGTCGGCAATCGCTGAGGCACGCTGGATGATAGCCGGCCGCACCGCCTCCAGCTCCTCGTCAGCCTCCTGCCGCCAGGTGCGCAGTTGGTCCAAGTTCAGCCCATGGTACCAAGCCCGGATGAACTCTAGCGCCCGGCGGGCGCCGGATCGAGCTGTTGAAGCCTTCCAGGCCTCAAGGCGGCCGACGGCTACCTCCAGCTAGTCGGCGGTATGGCTGGGGGTGCGAGGAATTACTTCGCCAGGCCAGAGGGCGACCAACACCTGTGCTCCGGCATGCTGAAGCTGGCGGAGCATGCGGTAGGCCGGCTGAAGGTGGGCCTGGATCGCCAGAAGCTGCTCCTCAAGCGACCGGTTGGCATCCGACGCGATCTCAACCCCAGCCTGCCGCCGGGCCTCGCGATGAGCTTCGATGGCTTGGTTGGCAGCGACAGAATAGCCAGGAAAGTACTCTTCACAAAGAAGAAAGAAACAGAGCAAGTCAGGAGATAAATCGGCTTGCAAGGAACAAGCAAAGTGAAGAGGAAAGCGGCCTACCGTCAACCAAATCCTCGACTCGGCCGTAGCCGTCGCTCAGGGCTTGCCTTGCCTCGGCCCAGCTTGCTGCCTCGGTCTCGTATTCGGCTTTGAGGGCGGCCTCACTGTCCTGCGCCGCCTTTAGGGCCGCCCTGTGGCTTTCCTCCTGGTCGGCCAGTCTCTTGGTCAGGCGGTCACGCTCCAGAGCCAGGGCACTGAGCTCGCCCTCCCGGGTGCGAAGGGCGGTCTGGGCTACACCCAGCTGTTGCCTCAAGTCGGCGTTGGCTCCTGCCAGCATGAAAAGAAGAAGTTAAGAAAGAAGTCGGCAAGAAAGATCCGACCCGACTGCTCAGCAGTCAGCCCGAATCTCAGGGACTACACCCAGTGGGTGCGCTGACGCGCCCCCACATGAGGTAAAAAAGACAAACACTCACGTCGGCTCTCTGTCAGATCGGCGGCCCTCTGATTTGCCTCCCGGACCTGGGAGTTGAAGGTAGCGGCGTGGAGGTTGTGATAATCCTGCACAAGCAAAAGCAAATCAGTAAGGCAAAGTCTTCGAAGAAGTTCCAAGCCGCCTGCTCGGCAGCCGGCTCGGAACTCGGGGACTACACCCAGTGGGTGTGCTGACGCGCCCCCACGGAAAAAATTATGAGCAAGAAAACTCACCCGAATGACCGCCCGGGTCGCAAGAAACTCTTGGGTACATTGCTGCAGCGCGGTGGCTTGAGCCTGAAGCCGGCTACGAACATCTTGCGCCGCCAAGTTCAGCGCGGCCGTCCCACCGCTCGGCGTCCACCCTGGCGAGCTAGCTGTGGCCGACTCCAGATCATGCGACAACAAGCTGGAGCCGGCTGCCCTCTGCGGATCCGGCTCTGAAGCCGCCCTCCCCGTGCGCCGGCGAGTCGGCAACAGGATTAGAAGATCCATCGTTCCAGTCGGCTCTGCTCCCGCCGGCTGCTCAGGCGGCACCTCGGGCTGGCCGCCTCGGTCAGTCCCGGCCGACGGAGGCGGCACCACTTCTCCCTCCGGACGACTACGTCGCCCCCTCCCTCTCCATCACCGGCGGGTTGCGGCTGATTTCCTCCGTCGAGGGCACCGGAACGCCCGGGAGCACGGAGCGGAGGGGGATGACGAGTTGCGGAGGCTGGCCACGCAGGGCCTCCACCGCCCTCTCTGCGGCCTTGGCTTCCGCCCGGGCCCTGGCTGCGGCGTCGGAGTGCGCCTCGGCTGACTCTGCCGTCGTCTCCTGGGCTGACTCGGCGGCGGCTGCCCTTCGCTCCTCTGCCTCCCGCTCCTCCCGCGCCTCCAGCGCATTCCGCTCCGTCGCCGCCTGAAGCTCGGCGCGGGGGTCTATGCGACGGGAGCCCGCAGATCCTCCCGCTCCGCCGACTATGGAGGCGGCGGTAGTCCGCTCAAGAGAAAGCAGGGCCCTGGTTGGCAAAACGGAGAAAGGGCTTAGAAGAACATCGACTAAAGAAAGAACGAAAAGTGCGTAAGGACCAAAACATACGCTGAGACCACCTGCGGCTGCTTCACCACTTTGCGGAAGCGGGCCGCCTTCGCGGCCGCCTCGTCCCGCTTGGTCGCCACCGTGGATCCCTTGGGCTTCTTTGGCCGGCCTCCGATGAGAGTCGGCGCCGCCCGGTGCTTCTGTGCGCCGCCTCGCACGGTCGGCCCGCCGGATGGGCCGGCGCCTTGGGGGTCGGTCGCCGGCTGGCAGCGCGGAATGGGATCGGCCTCGTCATCGTCGGGCCAGTCGTCAAAACCGGCGGTGAAGCCGGAGCCGCCTGTCTCGCCGCCGCCCCCCGCGGCGTCGTCGTCTAGGGCGGCCGCCCCCAAGTCGGCGTCCTCGAGGTCGTCCGCCTCGCGGTCGGGGGCGAACTCGCGCTCCGGTCCCGTGGTCCCGGCCGAAGGATGAAGGAGAGGATTCTAAAGGGCAACACATTAGTACCGGTTGGAGCCACCAACCGGTACTAAAGGCCTTGCGCTGCCACCCGCAGTGCGCTACTTTTAGTCCCACCTTGCCGAGCGAAGGGCAGCCGCACTGGTATATAAACCCAGCCGCGGCTGCCCTTTCAAACTCCTCTATATAGCAGGCTTCTGGGCCTAACTAGGGCACGCTGCCCTGTGAGCCTGCTGGCCCTTCTGTGCCTGTATTTGCACACCCATTTTTTTTATAAATATTTTTCCTGCATTATTTATTTTCTTCTATCTATTTTCGAGTAATTTTTTTATATCTCCTCCTCCTCCTTCTCCTTCTCCTTCTCCTTCTCCTTCTTCTTCTCCTTCTTCTCCTTCTTCTTCTCCTTCTTCTCCTCCTTCTCCTTCTTCTTCTTCTTCTTCTTCTTCTTCTTCTTCTTCTTCTTCTTCTTCTTCTTCTTCTTCTTCTTCTTCTTCTTCTTCTTCTTCTTCTGTGCTAGACCAACCAGGATTAATACCATCAACTAGTGTAATTTTAGTTCATTTATGTGAAAAATAGCAATCTACAACAAAAACAGCTCTTAATTGGGTCATTTCTTATTAAATCAGTACAATCAACACTTAAACCCAATCTACAGAACAACAGGGGTTGCTATGGTCATTTTAGCATGTTCAGTATCAGCCACAGCTGCTACATCATGACTACCAAACGACTGCACCTCAGCTCCAACCTTTCAGCCGCAGCTCGCTCCTTCCAGCCGGAGCCGCTGCAGCCCAAACAAACACACCCTTAGTCCTATATTAGAGGCGGAGCTAGAATTAGAGGCGGAGCTAGCTACAACTCGAAGCCTGGGCACTGAGGCCCAAGCCCATGAGCCATTGTTGCTAGGGCACGCTTTGTCATGCAGCGAGTGTTTGCCTCTAGCGATGGGACGGCCCATTAGTTGCTACAAACACTAGTTCAGTTCATTTGTTTTGTTTCTTCTTTATTCCCGTTCTTTTCTTACCTTTTTGAAAATGTTTGTACCATTTAAAAAATATTCATACCCTTAAAAAAATGTTTGTGATATTTAAAAATTGTTCATGCGCTCCGTAAAAAGGGAAAACTTTGCTTTTGCCACTCTAGTTTTTGTCCACTTTGCTTATTACACTCTAGTTTTTATCCACTTTGCTTATGCCACTCTAAAATTAGACATTTTACTTTTGTCACTCTTAGATTTTGACAATACATCACAATTGCCATTCTGTAGCAAAAGCAAAAAAATTAGAGTGACAAATTGTGATACATTGTCAAAATTTAAGAGTGGCAAAAGTGAAATGAATACATATTACTTTTGCCACAAAAATGGCCTTTGTGATATACTGTCAAAAGATAAGAGGGGCAAAAGTGAAATGTCAAATTCTAGAGTGGCATAAGCAAAATGGGTAAAACCTAGAGTAGCAAAAAAAAATTTCCTCGGAAAAAATGGTTGCGTTATTTTTTCAAAATCGTACCATTCAAAAAAAAATTATGTGACTTTAAAAAAACTGTTCATACATTTCGAAAAATGCTCATCTCATAAAAAAAATGTATACACAATGTAAATAAAATGTTGGTGGTTCATACCATTCAGAAAAATGTCCATAACACTAAACAAATTCACACGTTTCAAAATTCTTTCCATTATTTAAAAATATTATATACAACATAAAAAGTGTTTGCATAATTTAAAAACTGCCTGTACCATTGAATGTCTAAAGTGTATTTGAAACATGTCTAACATGTATTCGAATAACTGTTCAAACATGTATTTGGAAAAATTTCAACATGTGCCAAGAAAAAGGTTTCGCGTGTATACCAGAAGTATGCAACTTGTATTAAAAATTAGACATGTATTTGGAAAAAAATCTCAGAAATCTAAAAAGTGACACGCAAAAACAGAAAAAGAAAAAAAATCATGGAAAATTCTGGAACTTGTCCATAAAAGTCTATGGAAACCTTCCAGGAACCGGTTTAATGGCTTGGCCCACTAAGTTGAGGGCACACCCAGCGTCAGAGGCTAGGCCTCACCATAAGCGAGATATAGCTCTAGTGATGTGAAAAAGCCTAACAGAGGGGCAGGCAGAGAGGCAAGGCAAAGCAAGCAAAATCGGCCCGAGCATCTGACTAACATCATCTTCTTTAGGTCAGAATGCGATTTTGGTTGTTGGTCGCTTGAAGGTAACACCGGGCATCCTTGGGACGCCGACACAAAGCCCAGGCACCTGCGTGTGGTGCAGGTACGGTAGATCCACCACTAATTGCTAGCATCCTAGATCGGTTACGGTGGATTTCCATGGGATCACCGTAGGACAAGAAAAACCTTAGAAAGCTAGGGTAAAAGGAGTGCAAGACCTTAACCGGTCACAACTTGTGTCTTATAGGCACCGGCGAAGGGTTTGGTGGATCATACTAGGTCGTGGTCAAGTCTTCCAAAAGTGTCAGGCTATGGGCTCGTGTGAGGAAGTTAAGGTTTACCATGGTGTGTATTATGTCTTTCTGGACCGTGGGCTTGTTGTGGTATCTTGATCTAGGCACGCGGCCAGTCGTCAGGTCCTCCTATGTTGCACGTGTGTCTAGGGATAGATACATACTATACTACATATTGGAAGATGTAGGATCTATTTCAATTGTGCTGTGTCACCCAGCCAACCAACCCATGCCAAACTTTTGATGGAGAAAAAGACCTCCAAGGTTCTAATGCCTCATCAAAAATGTGGTTGTGTACACGGGATGAGGTAATGAAGCTAGGGAGAGCCAACTTATTGGATCTCAATCAAAAAGAACTATCAGTTTGGTCAACACCAGAAGTTTGGTCAAGCACTTCGGGGATCTGATCAGTACAAGCCCTTAGATAGTTAATTCAAAATCTGATTTATGAGACACTACCAAAGATCAAAATTTAGAAGCTACTTCCTCCGTTCCTAAATATTTGTCTTTCTAGAGATTTCAACAAGTGACTACATACAGAGCAAAATGAGTGAATCTACACTCTAAAATATGTCTATATACATCCGTATGTGATAGTCCATTTGAAATTTCTAAAAAGACAAATATTTAGGAACGGAGGAAGTAGTTGTTAATGTTTGTATATCTACCAATCCTTAGCCAGGGCCCATGTATTTCTTTACAAGAGGATTGCATGCACAAGGCCCAAACTCCAGAAAAAGTATAAAGGGAAGCAACCCACAGTGGAAGCAAGGTAGGAAGTACTCTAATACGGGGAGCTCCTAGTCAGCGCCTTCAGCGCCAACTAGGAGTTTCGGCGCCCACGCAGACGCACTCTTGGGCCGGCCCAATATGGGGACGCGCGCAAAAGGAAACTAAAAGCAAAAAACTATTAGCCAGGGCCCATGTATTTCTTTACAAGCAGATTGCATGCACAAGGCCCAAACTCCAGAAAAAGTATAAAGGGAAGCAACCCACAGTGGAAGCAAGGTAGGAAGTACTCTAATATGGGGAGCTCCTAGTCAGCGCCTTCAGCGCCAACTAGGAGTTTCGGCGCCCACGCAGACGCACTCTTGGGCCGGCCCAATATGGGGACGCGCGCAAAAGGAAACTAAAAGCAAAAAACTAGCGTCGTTGAAGCATTCGAACCTGCGACCTCATGCTCCACGCAATGCTGCGCTAACCACTCGGGCACTTGGGCGAGTGTGATTGCTTAAATCTTTTTCGTCCTTATTTTCTTTCCTTCTTCCTTCTTTCCTTTTCCCTTCTTTCTTTTTTCCTTTATTCCGTTTTTCGTTTTCTGTTTTTTCTTCCTTGTTTCATGAACTGCTTTTGAAATTCGTAAACTCTTTTCAAATTGATGAACATTTTTTCAGTTTTTTATTGAAAAAAAGTTCATCTGATTTGCAAAAAGTTCACAAATTTCAAAAAGAAATTCATCAGATTTGAAAATAGTTCATGGGATTCGAGAAAAAGTTCATCACATATGAAAAAAGTTCATCATAATTGGAAAAAGTTCATCAAATCTGAGAAAAGTTCATCGAATTTGAGAAAAGTTCATCATAATTAGAAAAAGTTCATCGAATCCGAAAAAAAGTCATCGATTTTGAAAAAAGTTCATCGGATTTGAAAAAAAGTTCATGAAATTTGGAAAAAGTTCATCACTTTTCAAAAAAGTTCATCGATTTGAAAAAAAGTTCATCGATTTTGAAAAAAGTTCACCAATCTTGAAAAAAGTCCATCGGATTTAAAGAAAAGTTCATCAAATTTGAAAAAAATTCATCGAATTTGAAAAAAAATCACTGAATTTGAAAACAGTTCATCAAAATTGAATAAAAGTTCATTGAATTTGATGAAAGTTCATCGATTTTGGAGAAGGATTTCGCGAATTTGGAAAAGTTCATCGAACCTAGGAAGAAGAACAGGAAAAAAAGAAAATAAAAAATAAAAAAACGAAAACAGAAGAATAAATGAAAGAACAAAAGAGATAAATATGTGAAAGTTAGCATCTCTTGTTGGTGATGGCGGGGTGGTTACTAGAGCTTAATATTTAGTACGTTGTCCCCGGTTCGATTCCTGCTACTAGTAGACTTTTTTGCGGTCTGATAAATACAGAGAGAAAAGCTAGATGGGCCAGCCCAGCGGTGAAGGGGGGGTATGCGCCCGTTTGTAATTAGTACTGTAGCGGGCGCTTAAGGCGCCGAATAGGAACCAGCTCTAATACGCACGTACGAACAGTTTTAGATCTCGATCTCTTCTGACCACTTTGTTTCCAACATGCTGTTGGAGCCTGCCGCCGACAGAAGGGAATATGGGCAAAAACGACAAATTTAACATGTAAACAAAAAGAATTCACAAAGTGAACTGTTTCTAAAAAAATTCACTTTGCTGGCCCTTTTATGTATCGCCCGACAATGAGACGCCACACTACACTGCGCAGCGCCGGACTGACAGGCGCTACACACCTAGCCAGCGTTCAGTGGCGGAGCTTGACCCAGTCCTTTGGGGGGGCCAAATAGGATATCTGAACTAATGGGGGAGTCAAACACACAAAATTTCATAACCTAAGCTCTCTCTCTAAAAAATAATGCTTGCATGTGCCAATCATGGGGGCCACAGCCCCCCGCAACACACTAAGCTCCACCGTTGCCAGCGTTACACCTCAAACTACATGCAAATTCCTAAATTAATGTGCAACATCTAAGAGCTAGGCGCTACACTGATGTCCAGTTAATTAAAAGGATTCGCATTTAGGAGCATGAAAGATCCAAACAAGCACACGACACTCATGCATGCACTACGTTGCTGTAGGCCCTACGAGGCTGTGGCCACGCATGCACGCACACGGCATGCATGCACGTGATTTGTTGATCCGTCGGTTGCGCGTAGTGCGTCGGCACACGGTCTAGCTTTGTCCCTCGTGTAGCGGTTAGTGCAGCACCTAGGCGCTAATTTTTAGGCGTTGCACATTAACTTTGGAATTTGCATGCAGTTTGAGGTGTAATGTTGGCTAAATGTGTAACGTCTGTCAGTCAGGCGTTACATAGTGTAGTATGACGCCTGACTGTCGGACGCTACACGAAAGGGTCAGTGCAGTGAAATTTTTTGAAGAACAGTTCATTTTATTAATTTCTTTTGTCTACAGGTCAAATTTGTGGTTTTTGCCGGGGATGTGCAAGCTTCTCGTGTTGATCGGCCGTGCATTTTGACCGGCCGGCCGCACCGATGACCGACCAAATTAAGTTGGGCGATCGCACAGAGCAGCCAAGCCAGCGACAAAACATGGGCCGGCCCACTTCCAAATATACACAGTCCGTCCAAATGATTTTGGGAACTTTTTAGAAGGTTCCCTAAACCGGGGTTTTTTCTTGTTTTGATTCTTTTCTGGTTTATCAGGCTTTCTAATGTTTTTTCTTTTACTTTTCTCATTTTTATTTTTATTTTTTTCTGTTTCTATTTCTTTTTATTTTTCTCTTTCTTTTTTCCAAGTTTATTTCCCTTTTTCAGAAAGTGTCCAAATTTTTTAAAATTGATTACATTTTTCAAATTTTTGTTACAAACATATGAAAATGTTTCCTATTTTCAAATTTTGGTTCAAATGCACAAAATTCGAAAAAGATGAGAATCTCAATAGTTGTTCACATTTTCAAAATTTCTTCAGACATTTCAAAAAAAATCTAAGTCACAAATTTTGTATCTTTTTTCAAAATTGTTCGGAATCTTACTTTTGTTCGGAATGTTTCTTTTTTTCTCATTTTTTCAAATTTTGTTCATGTTGTTCGTGTTTTCAAAAGTTTAGAGTTCAAAAATTGTTCGGAATGTTAATTTTTGTTCTCATTGTTGTTCGTGTTTTAAAAGTTGTTCGGAATCTTATTTTTGTTCTGAAAATTTGTTCAGAATGTTAAGTTTTGTTCTCATTTTTTTCAAATTTTGTTCATGTTGTTCGTGTTTTTAAAAGTTTAGAGTTCAAAATTTGTTCGTAATGTTAATTTTTGTTCTCATTTTTACAAATTTTATTCATTTTTAAATAAAATGTTCCTGTTTTTCAAATTTTGTTCATAAATTTAAAATTTTGTTCGCTCATTTAAAAAAATGTTAGGTAATTCAAAAAATGTTCAACTTTTTAAATTATGTTCCCACACCAAAAAATGTTTTTTTCAGGAAAAAGTTCACATTTTTCAAAAAAATATCAGAAATTTAAAAAATGTTCACATGTTTAAATTATGTCGTAAATTAAAAAAGGCGGCTGCTACAAATCACCCAACTTATTTCCTGAGGAAATCAGTCGGGTCGTGAGCCATTGGATCGATCGCCTCAGAGCCGTTGGATTGGTCAACGCGTTGCCAGGTCCTTCTCCTTCTCATGGCAGCCGCAGTGAAGCAGCGACCCGCGTCGCTGTGGGGAAGCAGCACCGCATGCTTCCCAGGAGGAGCCCTCCCTCCCCCCTCGCTGGCAGTGCAGCGATGCTCCATCGACGGGCTCCAGCGATGCTACACTTCAATGGCAACTCCGCGCGCGGCGGCGCTCCATAGCAGCACCCGGCCGCTGACAAGCACGCTCCACTGCAGCACCGAGCTCTCCATCGCAGCTCTGGGGCGCCGGTGAACGCTGCATCGCACCACCGGTAGCCGCCGGTGAAGCTTCATTGCAACCACCAGCCCCGAGTGAAGCTCCATTGTAGCACCGCCCGTTCCAACACAGCATCATCAACCGCCGGTGGAGCTTCATTGGAGCACCGTGTGTTGCATCACTGATTCGAGCCGCCGGCGAGCGCACCATCGCAGCACCGGGAGTCGTTGGCGAGCGCACCACCGCATGACTCCTCCGCCAATTTCAGCACAGCTGCGCCCCCCCCCCATTGCAGCGCCGGTGACCCCCCTGCACCAGCGTCTGCGGCGGCTTGCAGCGGGCATCGTCTCCTAGCTGGCCACTGCAGCGCATGGCTTTCACTTCGATTTTTGTCGGAGAAAAAAGAGATGGGCAAGGGGCAGAAAGAGGCATCGGCCGGAGGGAGAGCTGGGTCAGAGGTACGGGAAAAGATCTGGGGGTTAATGATTCAGCCGATTCATTTGTGTGGCTGAGCTTTCACGTGGGGATAAGGATGATGGCGGAGAAGCGGTGTGCGGGCCCGACCGGGACGCGTGTCGCGCGTCGGAGGAGGCTTACGCCTCGCTGGAATCAGCCGGCTGTTTTTAAACGTTTTCCATTAAAATATGTATGGGAATTGCCACAGTGGCTACGGACTAGTTCCCTGGGGTGAGGAGAAGAGTTTGATTTGTTGCCCATAAATTTCATTTTTATGGAATTTAGTGAATTTGTTTTATTTTCACGGCTGCTTATAGTTCTTTAAGTTTCGCGTTGCAATTCTTACATAGTAGCGCGTGTGTCGTAGTGGCTTGCGCATCGTGGGCATCTACTGAAGGTCGTGAGTTCGATTCACTGTACTATGTCACGCTGCACCTGGACTCTGGTTGATGATGATATGGCACAACAATTGATAGCGAGCATTGAGCCCAATGCCAAAAATTGGTTGTCACACTAATGGAGATGCTTTCACATGACATGTTTGTGAAACTCTCTGTTACACTATGGGTGATCTGGGCAGCGGAAGGCCATCCACGAAGGCATATTTTAAAGTCCTCATGCGACATACTCCTTTATCACAAGGTTTATTAAAGAGCTTGGAATGATCTCTGAAAAGGAAGTGACGAGGCATGACAGAGTTCCATTGCAGGGCCTAGCTCAGCGCCCCAGGGCGCCACCAGTGGGCTTCCATAAAATACATGTTGATGCAGCAACGCGCCAGGGCAGAGGCGGAGCTGTCTCTGCTATCTGTAGGGACGGCAACGACAACTTCATTGGCAGTTCATCATTGGTGATTGCAGGGGTACAAGACCCAGCTACTCTTGAAGCCATTGCAGTGAGGGAAACTCTAGCCCTAGCGGCAGGCATGCATGTTCAAAATCTTGTAATCTCTTCGGACTATAAGCAAGTAGTTGGGGATATAAAGAATGGATCGGCAGGTAGATATGGAGCAATCATCAAGGAAATCAAACTTCAATCAGCACCTTTTAACTGTACTTTTATTTTTGAAAGTCGTAGGATAAATGTAGAGGCTCATAGTTTAGCCAAGTTTGATTTGGCCAATCCCACGACCGACGATGAATCTCGCACTCTGGTTTTTGACGAATAAAGCTTGGTTTCCCCTAAAAAAAGTTATAGCGAGAAAAATTAGCGCACAAAACTGATCGCTATTAAGGGGTGACGCGATCGTCGGGGGGGGGGGGGGGGGGGGTCGCCCCCCTGGTCCCCCCTTGAATCCGTCCCTGTCACCATATTCTAGCCCTCTCTTTTTTACTTGTGTTCTAGCTAGCTTAGATGGTCCCTATGGCTTCGATTTCTGATTGTGGCGGCAATTCTCTTCTTTTTCCATAACACGCATGTTTATTTTCTCGTTGCTGTGACAAAGGCCAACACACTCCCATGTTGCGCCGTCGGGTCACATCGCGCCAAAAATTGTAACTTGTTTTTGTTGTTGCAGCTGCTACAAGGTGGTGCAACGAAAGTGACCACCAGATGCTACGATGACCACCACCCGTGGTGCAATGGGGGCTGCGACCGACGATGACGTGTGCTGCTAGCCGTGATGTCAGTCGGCACCGAGGCTGCGAACATCGGCACGCGCAGCTTCAACCGACGGCACCAAATGTTGCGACCGACACGCGGGGGTGTTGGAACCGGGAACTCTGACACAGCAATTCTGGAACTGGCGTTCTCTGATGCTAGAACTAGTGTGCGCATGTGCTACAATGGTTGCAACCGGCTTCAACCTATGTCATGACTGGTGGTAGAAAAAGCTGTAATCAGCAACGCCCCATGCTACGCCCGCAGCGAAAGCTGCAACTGGCCATAGCGGACTGTAAACATCGGTGACCCGTGTCAGGACTAGAGGTGAAAAAAGTTGTAATCGATGCCGGCCCGTGCCACGACATGCGTCGACGGAAGCTGCAACCTGTGGCGACCCTGCTACAACCTGTGACGACAGCGACGGGTGCTACGATAGGAGTGACCGGTGCTACAAGCGCAGTTGACGGTGCGGCGGCCGGGGTATGCGACGATGATGAGACTGTAGAGGTGGACTGGTGGCTAGCGATTCCTTTTTACGGTAATGCAAACATGGGGACGATGGGGAAGACCTTCTGCGCAACGGCTAAGGTCCTAATGCGCGACGACGTCACAGGGTCCTACTGCGACCTACTCGAAGGCGTTGGTGCTTGCTCGTGCAAGAGGTTGAGAACTTGAGATGTGTGTGTGCCGTGTGAGACGATGCATGAGTGGGAAAGCCTCTCGATGATTTATTGCTTTGTCAACAGGGTTACATCGTGTAAAACATAAGGCAATAAAAAGGATGGTGGATCACCCTCCCATCTAAACTCTAACTGATTATCATAAGCATGTTTTGCAAGATGATGAGCCACCTGATTAGCTTCCCTAGGACAAAACTCAAAAGAGATACCATCAATTGTCTGGGCTTTCGCAAAGCATTCCACCAAGGTTGCAGTATATGGACTGAACATATCAACCTCACCCTTGCATGCATTTATCAATTCCAACGAGTCAGATTCAATGATAATATTTGTGCAACCCAACCTCTCGAGCAGCTCCAGCCCCTTCAACATTGCCAAAGCTTCTGCTGAGGTGGCATCAAAAGTAGAGACAAATAGACAAGTTGTACCAGCAACCGCCTCACCAATGCTATTTCACAAGACAATCCCTACCGCACATGTACCATTATCATGAAATGCAGCATCCGTATTTAGTTTGTAGCATCCAGGTCTAGGTTTTGTCCAAGATTTTTCATGCGGTGCACTGGGGTGAGATGAAACTTCATAATTCGCTGTCAGAGGTTCAATTGCAAAAGCAGTTCTAGCGGGGGCTGCCACCAATTCCCCCCTAACCATTTCACGTCTTTGCCACCATATGTACCAGCATGCAACGACAATTGATTCCTGAAGTCCGAGCCCCCCTAGGACGGGAGATCTCCGGGTAGGATGACACAAAATATACTCCAGGATTACCGAACCCGGTCTGTCCATAGCTAGAGCATTAACAATTACTTCCTCGAGGCCAAGAGCATGCTAAACTTCCCGAGCACGATTACATGTGAACAGAAGGTGGTGAATATCTTCTGGGCCTCCTTTGCAAATCGGACAAATAGGCACTACAGGAATGTGGCGTGCAGCAAGAATAGCCTTTCCTGGGACAGTGCCATGTAGGGCTTTCCAAACAAAAATCGTGATTTTGCTAGGGACTGAAAGCTTCCATAAAATGTCCCATACAGGATTCGGGTTTGATGCTCCTTGTTCATCTTCTCATCTTGTTTTTGCGCCAAACTGGTGCTCCCATTCTATGTAATAAGCAGACCGTACCGAGAAGACAAAGGACTTTGTTTTATGCCAAGCCACAAAGTCCTCCTGCAAGTGTTCACTCAAAGGAATCATGAGAATATTCTGAGCATCAACATGCATGAAAATGTCTCGAATAAGTGGCTCATGCTAGCAATGAGTATCTTGATCAATCAACTCATCGACATGCCGAAGAAGACACTGACCCCTTTTGGTAAGTACTTTCCTGGATGGACAGTTTGGGATCCAATGGTCCTCCGAAATATTGATATTACTCCCAGACCCAACTCTCCAAATATGCCCCCTCCTAAAAGTTGGTAAACCTGCAATTATGCTTTGACAAGTATAAGAGGAGCCCTTCTTAGGGCCAACATTTAAGAGCTTTCCGCCTGGATAGTATTTAGCTCTTAACACTTTAGCACACAGCGAGTCTTGTTTATTCAAAAGCCGCCATGACTGTTTTGAGAGCATGGCCATGTTGAAAGAACACAAATCACGGAATCCCATACCACCTAGCTTCTACGGGATGCACATTTTCCACCAAGAAAACCAATGCATCTTTTTGTGATCATCTGAACCACCCCACCAGAAGGCAGACATGGCATCATTGATTTCTTTACATAGTTTTTTTGGGATCTTGAAAACAGCCATGGCAAAAACTGGGATTGACTGAAGTACTGATTTCAGAAGAATTTCCTTTGCCCCCATAGACAACAACTTTTCTTTCCATCTTTTAAGTCTCTCAATGATTCTTTCTAGCAGATATACAAAACTCCCACTCTTATCTAGCCCAACCATAGAAGGTAAACCAAGGTACCTCTCAGAAATAGTTTCAGTGTAATATTCAGTTCAGTGCAAATCTGTGCTTTCACATCGACATCTACATTAGGGCTGAAAAAAACACTACACTTCGCTTCACTAATTAGCTGGCCTGAATTTGCGCAGTAATCATCTAGTACTTGTCCCAATGAGGTTGCATTAGTCATGTCAGCTTTCATGAGTATAAGGGAATCATCAGCAAAAAGTAAATGAGACACCGATGGTGCATTTCTGCACACCCGAACGCCTTCAATGCCACGAACCTCCTCCTTTTGAGCCAAAGCACTGGATAAACCCTCCGCACATAGAAGAAACAAATAAGGTGAAAGAGGGGCCCCCTGCCGAAGTCCCCTGCTTGGCACAAACATATCTGTCTCTTGATCATTAAACCTGACCCTATATTTTATTGACTTTACACAAGCCATCAAAAGCTCAATGAACTCTTCACGAAAACCAAGTCTACTCATTATTTTCTCCAGAAAGACCCATTCCACGCGGTCATAGGCCTTGTGCATATCTAGCTTCATTGCACAATACCCCACTTTTCCTTTCCTCTTATTCTTCATTGTATGCATGGACTCATAGGCAATAAGAATATTATCTGTAATTGATCTCCCAGGAACAAAAGCGCTTTGAACAGGTGCAATAGTTTCATCCAGGATACTCTTCAGTCGAAAGGCAATCGTCTTCGAGATGATTTTATACAAAACGTTGCATAAACTGATGGACCTATATTGAGATATATTTTCCGGATTATCCACCTTCGGTATGAGCATTATAGCTGTATCATTCCATCCAGCTGGAATATTCTTTTCATTTATTGCCTTTAACACTCCAGACGTAAGAATATCACCTACAATATGCCAACATTTCTTAAAAAAATAGCATGCAACCCATCAGTACATGGTGCCTTGGTGTCCCCAATGGAGAACAAAGCCTTTTTAACATCCTCTGCTAAGTAAGAGCATTTCCAACCGCGCCCCCAACATGGCCTCCCAGGCGATTTTTTGGCTGCCGGTGCCAAAAGAATCGGCCCAGTCACGCCCCCAAGGGCCCAGTTTTCGCCGGCTTGGGCCGAAATTGGCGTCGGCGGACCCAACCCGAACCCGGCGCGCTGGGAGGCGCTCGGGGGCGCCGGGCGAATCGTTTTTGGCGCGAAAAAGCCGCAGACCCTCCTTGCCAGCGACTCGCCTCTCTTCTCGCCGCTTCGCCGTCCTCATCGCCTCGTTTCCCGTGGCGAATCAATGCCAAAGCTACGCACGTTGCCGCGCCGGTCAGCCTCCATTGATACCTCACGGGTGGCGCAATGAAGGCCGGGCGACGCGCGTCCCCTCACCCGCCACGCGTACTGCGCGGAGCCTCCGCCTATATAAGCCGACCCCAGCGCGCCGGAGACACGCACCTCCACCGCCGACGCGCCATTTCTCCCCCTTCCACCTCCCTCTCATCGTTTCCAGTTCAAAAGAATGGCCGAGCGCTTCCCAGGCGACGGCGCGGCAGCGAACGGCTTCGGCCGCCGCCATCTTCATGAGGACGAGGCTCGCCTCCTTTTCGAGGCCGAGTACCCGGTCCTGCCGGACATGCGGGTGCCCGGGGCGTAGAGGATCAGCGCCGACGGCGTGCCGGTGCCACCACCACCCACCGGGGCGGTGCGGCGTGCGGAGATCGCACGTATCCGCGCGTGCGGCGAGGGAAGGCCCGCGGTACACCACCGACAGCCCACTCTGGGAGCCCTACTTCCGCCGCCGCCACACCGAATAGCTCAAGGCGACGAACGGCGTCGTGCCCTCCGGCAGGCTCAACTCCGAGGGGCGGCGCCGGTGGTGGGGCGTGCCCGGCCGCACGCTGGAGGCCGTCCTCGAGTACATCGAGGGCGGCAACACGCCGCGCCTCGAGTACCCCGCTCCCCCGTCCTTCTCTCGCCGACGTGGGAGCTCGTGGACGCCGAGGCGCATGGAGCAGCCCGGGGCGTCCTCCTCCTTGTCCGGCCGCTCGTCCGGCTCTCCCTGCCTCCGCCCCGTCAAGCCGGAACCCCAGGACACGCCTGTCAGCGGGCGCACCCGCAGCTCCGGCGTCCGCATCGACGACTCCAGCCCCCCCCTCTGGCCGCTTCATCCTCGTCGAGCCCAAGCCGGAACCCGGCCTCCCCGCGGAGTACGAGGAGATAGCCCGGCGCGACTTCTTCGACGAGGACGCCCTACAGTGGGTGCGGGACGACTACCTCCGCGACGAGATGGTCCAGCAGCGCCGGGCCCTGGAGGAGACAGAAGCCCGCAAATGTGGGCGCGAGGACGAGCACGGCGTCATGATCCTCGACAGCGACGACGACGATGACGCCCCCGGACCGTCCAACCCGCCGCGCCGACCGGGAGAGGGATGCAGCAGGGACGGCGGCGGCGGAGGTGGCGACGACGACGACGACGACGACGGCGACTACACGCGGTTCTACAGCCTCCTCGGCATGTAGAACTGCAAGGGCGGGCGGCGGGCGGCGAGGAGCGACGAGGAAGACGGCGAGGAGCAGCCTAGTAGTTTTTTTCCTTTTTTATAAAATATGTTTAAATTTGAATGAACCCGTCGAAGTTTGCGTTGAATTTGCGCCGTGTTTAAATTTTTTAAAAATACATGGGCGCCATGACTGGAAGACATCACGCCGCGCACGGTTTAGCGCCGGTGCGCCCCCGGAAACGATGTTTAGCGCCTCCTGGGAGGCCAACGGCTGGAGATGCTCTAAGGCTTCAAGAGCTTTTCGTTCATGTTATTTGTCACCCGAGGGACAACACGGTTAATGAACTCCTGGTCTGGCTCGTCAATTTCTGTAGTGAAAAGACCATTAAAGTACTCTGATATAATAAGGATCATGTGTGGGACGAAGGTGACATAAGGGATGACGTGGGGGCACAATCCAACCATTATTAGTGTCGTAATCCAACGATGAAAAATAAACAGTGGAATACTACTGGAGCATGAAATGCACGTATGAGGCGAAAATGACGCGAGGGTACAACCACCCGTTACTAGTGTCCTGTATATAATCCAACGCCGGAAAACGGATCAAGAAGAGAGAGGAAGGAAACGCATTTTCAAAAAAAGAAGAAAAGGAAACGCTCGATTCAGCCGTGGCGTATCCATTCTGTCTACATATTTCCTGCTCCGCTCCGCTTCCACCGAAACCCCTCCAAACCCCTCCCACCGGAAAATCCCCCAAACTTTGGCTGGCCAAAACTATGGACGGAGATCGACGGTTGCCGGCGGCCGCCGCGCTCGCATCGGCGGCGGCGGTTCTTGGCGACGACAACCTCCTGCCCGAGATCCTCATCCGCCTCGGCTTCCCCACCTGCCTCATCCACGCCGCCCTCATCTCCAAGCGGTGGCTCCACCACGCCTCCGACCCGGCCTTCCTCCGCCGCTTCCGCGAGCGCAACCCACCCCGCCTCCTTGGCGTCTGCGTCGGCTACCCCGGCAGGTATCGCTTTGTGCCGCTCCCGCAGCAGCCCCCAGAGCTCGCCGCCCCGATACGCCGCGCGATCTCCTCCTGCGACGCCGCCTTCGCCCGCGGGTGCCCGCGAATCAAGCACTGCCGGAATGGCCGCCTCATCATCGAGGTCTTCCACGCCGGCAGATTCGATCACCCCCTCGTGGTGCCGCTTCTCACCGGGGAATCTGCAGCCGTCCTCCCACAGATCCGGCCCCACCGTGACCGCTGGGTGCAGGGCACTCAAACGGGATTCACTGAGATGTTCCTACCCGAGGATGGGGGCCGCGACGGCATCACCTTGGTGAATCTGTGGAAAGACTGGCCAAAAGTGTATGCGGAGGTGTGCATCCTGGGATCTGGCAGGTCTGGCGTCCCTGCCAGGGGCTCGACAGAGATAGAGCTCCCGGATGACATCGTCTTCCATGAAATGCTACCACCCATCCATGGCAAAGTCTTCATGGTGACCAACTTAGGGTACACCTTGGGTCTAGATTTAGCCACCAGGAGCCTTTTCACCCTAGAGCTACCAGTAGGAGTGCGGGGCAACTATATGCTCTCATGCGCGGAAGATTCCGGGCTCTATCTCGTCAGTGCAGACGGGTTTCAGCTCAGTGTGTGGCTCCATCGGATGTCGGGCGACGATAATGGCGCAGGCTGGCTGCTGGTGGACACATTTTGTGTCGGTGTGGGTCAGGCATGCACACCACGCGCAGAGGACAGTTGGGTTCCTCACGATGTTTGCCTTGATGTTGTCGCGGTCGGGGACGATGCTGACTTTGTGTTCTTAGATCATCCAGCAAGTGGTGCTCTCTTTTATGTTCATCTGAGGAGCAGGGTGGTTGAGAAGGTCTATCAGAGGGGGGCAGATGAATGTGGGTATAAACGTACGGCTGCTGGCCACGTACGTGTATCTCCTGTTATGATGATCTGGCCGCCTATCTTCCCAGCGCGGAACGTGAAACGTGAAGAATGATCCCCCTGTGTTTGATCATTGTACTATCTAAACTGAGTATGAGTTCTGCAATAGAGAGGTATGTACTTTGAGTCATTTCTCTTCCTAAGAACAATAGATATTGCAGTCATGTATGTGTGTCTTAAGAACCTGTGTTTCATTTCAGTTAAAAAACCTGAAGTTTGCAGAGGTTTATTGAAATATATCCAGCAAAACTGCACTGATCATCTGAGCTGACAGTAGTTTGTATAAGATATTCCATATATGAGGGTTTTCTGGTAATGATCAGTTGTGTAGAAAAACTTTGAATGGTCGCCAAATAAAAATGACAAGCAGCAAACGGAAGACAAATAACTGAAAATATAGCTTTTGGCGAGGAAGTTTCTTTTGTGTTCTCGACAGGGATGGCTCAAACGATGCCATTAACTGAAAATATGCATGTGTTGTGATGTCCATTTTTTTTATTAAAACTGACTTGTCTACAAGCTATAATCCACCCATCATCACTAGTTCACTACTATTAGTTCTAAGGGAAAATTTGATAGATGCCATTAGCTGAAGTTTTATCCCAATCGCTGCCAGAAAAAAAAGTGATGCTTTGGTGTCCACAAACTCCACAACAATGGTATTCCTCGTCACGGACAAATGGCAAAAACAGTAAATTAGAGTGCATCCAGTCCTAGCTTATCAGAAACCTGATTAATCATCAACTGAAGCATTGATTTGATTGATACCACCATCCATTTTTTTTTTTTACTTTCTGGTTACCCATTTGTAACCTTTTACTCCTTCTAATCGCAATGAAAGCAGCCAAGCTGCATTTCGTCAAAAAAAAAGTTCAGCCTATCTCGAATCCTGACTCTTCTTCATTTTTACGCATTCAAGGCATCATTACAAAAAATATCAAAGATTAGCCACACTCCTGACCATAGCTAACTCTATCACTTTGCTCCCTCACAAAAGCAAAGATTACACGAGCTGCTAGAATTCATTAGATGGAGTTTTATCCCAAATTCCCAATGGTGTCCAGAAAATAGAATCCAAACCAAGCTTATCAGGAATTTGATGAATCATCAGCTGAAGCAGCGAATTTGTTTGGTACCACCATCCTCTTTTTCCATAGATATGATACTATAACTAAACTTCTGCCTGTCTTGAATCTCGATTCTTCTTTAAAAAATACTTATTGAGCACATCATTAAAAATATTATCAGAGATTAGCCACTCTCCTGGCCATAGCTAACTATGATTTTGGCCCCTCCCAAAAGCAAAGATACAAAAGGTGGTACAATAGAACCTTCCAACAGAGAACATATATTCTACCCAATCAGACACATCTATAAATGAGCATCGTTGGGTCATCAGCATCATAAAACACCAAGAAACAACAGCCCACATCTAGCTCAAGTGAACTGAACTGATCAGATGATCAACCACAAAGCCCCAAGAAACAACATCCTACAGCTAGCCACCAATTTGCTCGATCAGCAATGGCGGACAGGGTGAAGAAGCTGGCGTCGCAGCGTGCGGTGGTGATCTTCGGGGTGAGCAACCGCTTCATGTGCCACACGGTGAAGACGCTCTTCACGGAGCTGGGCGTGAGCTGGGCGGTGCACAAGCTGGCAAAGGACCCCTGGGGGAAGGACGTGGAGAGGGCGCTTGCTGGCATGGTCATGACACTGCACCTTGGCGGCCAACTCGTGCCGCTCCTCAGCCAGGCTGGTGCCCTCTTGCTCTGAAGAGTCAAGGACAGCAGTGGCTGATGCGTGTATGCAGTTATGTGTGATTGCAGCCTCGAAATCGAGCTAAGCTAGTGATCATATAGTGCATGTAGTGCAACTACTTAATTTTGGAACCCTCTGGCTCTGAAGAGTCAAGGATAACAGTGGCTGATGCATGTGTGCAGTTATGTGTGATCACAGCCTCAAAATCGAGCCAAGCTAATGATCATATAGCTGGACAGTGGCTGATGCGTGTGTGCAGCTACATAGTTTTGGAAAGCTCATCAAACATATTAACGGTTAGGGATGAAAATGGAGTGAAAACATTCCGCTTTTACGGAGGAAAAACGAAAATGGAGAGAAAATATGGAAATGGAAATTTGCAAAATGGAAACGAAAAATGGATTTTTTTTACGCGGAAATGGAAACAAAACGGAACGTTGTTTTCCCACGGAACAGGCATGGAAACGGAACTTTCCGGTTTCGTGAATATGAAATTTCCATCTTTACTATGAGACTATGGCTGTTTTGCAGCACAACCACCAAACAAACACAATGAGACGGTGAGTAGAATGACCCACGTGAGGCCCAACTTCCATGACCATGCACGTAGTCAACTAGACCCTCCCCTACGCAATTCTCCAGTACTACTATAATACTATACTATTATTTGGTAGCCATGTTAATAATTGATCAAGTTTGTTAGTGTGCTTGTGTTTTTCTATGGTTAGGGTTATTAAGTTCCGACCAACACCTGCTTATGTTTCCGTGTCCGCCCTGTATTCGCTCGGTGTTCGTTTCCGGTAGTGTATGCTTCCATATTCATTACCGGGGTTTATGTATTCATTCCCACTTTACAAAAGGGCAGCCCGGTGCACGTAACTCCCGTTTGCGCAGGGTCCGGGGGAAGGTCCGGCCGCTTTGGGTGTATAGTACGCAGCCTTTTCCTATATTTCTGTAAGAGGCTGTTTCCAGGAATCCATGACCTCATGGTCACAAGGCAACGGCTTTGCTGCTGCGCCAAGGCTCCCCTTCATTCATTTCCACTTCCACGGTCATGATCTTTCAGTTTTGCCGCTTGTCGTCATATGACAGAAGCAATGGATGCTTTGTGATGAGCATTGTGAGCAATATTAAAGGAGCTTATGCTTATCTTATCATATCGTTGCTTAATTTGAAGCTTTGCTTAATTTAGCCGGCTGTTGTGCTAAGATCGTGAAAGAATCCATGGTATATATAATGCTCTTCCGTAAATGGAGAATATCGTGTCATATCGTACACATTTTTCTCGAAGCTATATAACAGTAGTAGATAACTGGAGGTAGATGCACTAATTCAGGGAGGTTAGTATGTTGAGATAGATGCACTGGTCCAGTGAGCTAGGTATGGTATGAGCTAAAAAGAAGGATCTACCTAGGCTGCATTTGGCGTCGCAGTGGATCATTTGTTTGTCAAATAAATATTTTTCTACTTTAAGCGAATGATGTCGATGACCCGGAGGTAGAGCACTTCATGGGCCAGGGTGACCTCCATGTCGCTTTACAAACCCCATGGAAACTCCAAATACATGCTGTCGTCATAAGTACAGACACACCGATTGGGTGCTCTTTGTTTAACCCTTTTCTTGTACGTATACTTTTATTGCTAATTTTCCATCGCAGATTGCAAAATAAGTACATGCAACACAGTTCAGAAACCAGAAACTGAGCGGGTTTAGACAGTAGTTGATATAAAGGCCTAAAGATATGGTAGGTCAAGATTAACCTTCTTTTCATTCTAGGGTTTTTTCGGTAATCTCATCCCTATCATGAGAAATTAAGAGATATGTCAAGACTTCTGTAACAACAAGACTTCTGTAACAAAGCGAAAAAGTGTTTGTCACTATCAAGTTCGCACACTAGCTAGTTTGAGAGTGTAATATAATCCTGGTATCCATGCATAAGATTGGCAGCCTCTTTTGGGTAGTTTTTACCCCTATCCTATATACTTAAGAAGTTCACCCCCACTACTTGATTCATCTTAACATGCAGCATAGCCAAGTCATCATCCAATCAGTGGCGGAGGCACCGCCCAGCGACCCTGGGCACTTGCCCGGGCTCGCTTGTCCTGGACAGTAGCGATCGGTCCAAATTCTGAAGGGCAAAACACGTTCTGTGGGTTGGTTTACCCGGGCAAAACAAATGGGCCTTCGATTCTCACACCGGCCCATCTGCACTCTGCAGCGGTACAGCCCAAGCCGATACAGGAGACATGCGAGCGGCATTTCCTATTTGGCGCTGCAGGCGCCCGTTACAGTGCAATTCGCAAACGGGCGCCTGCAGCAGTCCAAACTGGGCCGGCCCATTCTATGTTAGGTCTTCTTGTTTTTCGAAAGGTCAAAAAAATAGTGCTACGACAGTGATTCGAACTCCCAACCCTTACGCTGCAAGCGCTCACGGCTAACCACCAGGCTATACACCCCCAACTATTAACTTAGTTCTTTTCCCCTTTTTATTTCGTTCTTCAACTCGGTTTATTATTTTTCTTTTTCCATCATCTTTTTTGTTTTCTTTATTGCGCCGTTTTCTAAAATTCGTGAACTGTTTTATTTAAATTTGTGAACTTTTTTTTGGAAACCCATGATTTTTTTTCAAATTCGATGAACTTTTTTGAAATTCGATGAACTTTTTGTGAAATTTGATGAACTTTTCTTTTCATATTCTATGAACTGTTTTCAAATTTGATGAACTTTTTAAAAAATTTATGAACTTTTTCGAATTGGATGAACTTTTTTTCAAATACGATGAACTTTTTTCAAAGTCGATGAACTTTTTAAAAAATTTGAACTATTTTTCCAAATTCGACGAACTTTTCTTTAAAATCGATGAACTTTTTCAAATTTATGAACTATTTTTCAGAATCATTGAACTAGTTTTTCAAATTCGTATTCTTTTCAAAATTTGATGAACTTTTTTGAATTCTATGAACATTTGTTTAAATTGGACTTTTATTACAAATCTATGATTTTCCTTTTCATTTTTATGTTTTCTTTTTTGAAATGATTTACATGGTACATAATTTATGTTAATGCTGTTTTTTAGGGGTATTGATGTTAATGCTGTACTAGGAGGAGTATTAAATAGCTTGGTGTTTTATTGTATACAGCAACGTGATCCTGATGCAGTGGTTTGTTGGGCCGGCCCGCTAGGCGACGTGTGCGAGCGCCGCGAACGCTAAGCGGCGCAGAAGGCGCCGAACAGGACCTCCCCATGCGAGCGAGCCTGGGATTGATCGCTGGACGAACTCCGTCTCTTCGTTTTCTCACAGGCGGCGAGTGCCTGGCGGCTGGCGCTACAGCCCTAGACGGCTAGACGCACGGCCGGCAGCGAGCGGACGCGACACGCCCAGGCAGTGTACTCGTCCAGTCGTCCGGTCGTCCCTCAACTCCCTGACTCCCTCCTTCTTCTCATTCGCTTCGGTAAGAATCTAACTAACTAAAAATCCTCCATCAGAATTAGGGTTAGCCAGCTAGGGATCCCTCATCTTTGAATAATTGGTGGCTAGGGAATGAGTTGTTCATTTGTTCTTACAGAATTAATTGGAAGGAGAGCTTATTGCGCCAGCTCACATTACTGAACATCTTGAAGTAGAACTGTAGAAGGGAAGATAAAATAGATTACAGATTACGCTGTGCTTATTTTTAGGTCAGGACCTCCTAACATTTTGATCCTCATATGATTTTCCTCAACATACCATGTATAAGTATTTATTTTCAAGTCAATTAATCTGTAGTACAACTAACTAACTAGCAACTATTTTCAAGTAGTTATGTACTATGAACCCGTCACTTGTAGCTCATTTTCTTATTTACTTGTTTAACAACTAACCTCAAACTTTATCATTAAATTTCAGAAATGAGGAGGTTCTTGATTGATAGAGCAAGCACTGAAAATGTGAATGGTGTGCAATCGGAAATAGAAGTGAGGCACAACCACCTCCTGATATTGGCAATGAATTTAATCCAAATGATATTGATCGTGATCCAGGAAAGAGGAAACAAATTTGTGAGTATCCTCCTAATATTCAAGATCAAGTGAGAAGAGCATATGTATTGAAAGGTCCAATGCAACCAGATTTGAATAAATTTCCTCGTACTGAATTTGGAAGTTCACGTTCATCAAGAGCATTTTCTAAATCTTGGTACAAAAATCATTCATGGATTGAATACAGTGAGTGGAAGAAGGCAGCTTATTGTTTTTATTGCTTTCTCTTTAAGCAACCTGGAAGGGCCGAGCACTTTGGTTATGATGTATTCACCAAAGAAGGATTCACTGATTGGAAGCATGCATCTAAAGCCTTTAAAGATCATATTGGTGGTCCTGGCAGTAAGCACAATTGTTGCGTCAAGCATTATGATGATTATAATAATCAGAGACAAAGTGTGGCAAGCAATTTTGCTAGAACAAACAAGGAATCAGAAGAAAATGTATAAGATCCGCTTGACTTGTTCTGTAAGTTGTTCAAGATATCTCATCGCACAAGGCTTGGCTTTTCATGGACATGATGAATCATCTACTTCTCTGAACAAGGGAAATTTTAGAGAGATGATAGATTTGGAAAAGACAAAAAATGAACAAGTGAGAGATGCTTTTGACCGTGGTGGAAGAAATTGCACAATAACATCTGGTGACATTCAAAAGGAGCTTGCAATGTGTTGTGCACATGAAGTTACCAAGAGGATCATGGCTGAGCTTGGTGATAAAAATTCTTGTGCTTATTGATGAATCGCGTGATATATCTGTGAAAGAGCAAATGGCAGTGATGTTGAGGTTAGTAATTTCTATTTCTTTCATTATTTGTTTGCCATTTATTCTCTATGTTGGCAACTAACCTTGTTTTTATATAGGTTTTTGAATGACAAAGGAAAGGTCGTGGAACGATTTATTACACTGAGCGGGAGTTATTCAAGTCAGTTGATGATAAGGATATTATTCGAACATTTACTGCAATGAGATCTCGGAAAGGCCATTTGCCTCGTGATTTTCTTTAGTGCCTTGTCGGTATGTTTCATCTAACCATCTATATTCTTGCATGCTTTCGATTTCACATCTCACAACAAAATTTATTTGATTACAAATACATTTTTATATTGTAGTGCCTTCTAGGACCTTTGCAAACATGGCGAGTTTGCCTCTACGCAATGCTGATTGTATACCCATCTTTTGCAAAAAATTAACAAGTGAGAGGTGCTTTTGACCGTGGTGGAACAAACTGCACAAGCACATCTAGTGACGTATGGTATGGCGAGTTTTACTCTATGCAAGGCTGGCTACGTATTTTTTGCTGTCATGTATCCACTTTATTTGGTCTATGAAGTGGATATTGATATATTAGCTCACTTTAAAATTAAATTTCATGTGACTATTATGGTTCTGTTTTCATTTGATTATTAATGCGGATTTGTTATTCGGAAGCTTGGTGGTATCGTATATGTTGTGTATCTGAATACCCGATTTTTTATTTCTAGATTATACGCTTAGGCTTAACTTGCCCAGGCTCCATAAAATTTCTGGCTCCGCCACAGCATCCAATCACATCCAGCCACGTCACACCTCATGCATTCCCACTCAAGACAATGCCAGGTTTTTTTACATATAAAAAGGTTTTTCTTCTCCGTGTAATCTTCCTATAATAATTTCTACAATGCTACATGGCACGTAATTGTAACTCTTAACATACAACATTTCATTACCAGCGTCCGACTGTACACCTGCCTTTTCTTGGTTTCCACTTCCAGCCGTAACGCACGGACATACCTCTTCATCATTGGAAAAAGGTAAAAGTTTCCACCCGGCGAACCGGCGGAAACTTCAGCCGGTCGCGCGCGGGCCACTGGATCCATGCAGATCGTATGGCACAAAACAGTCGCATTGTCCTCCACACATACCTTATCTTCCCAGTCCTTCTTTATCCTCCCGTGCACGCATGCTGTAGACACCGCCGGCGACAGCGACAACGACGATGAGCGGATGCGCCGGAAGCCCATTCGACGCCGTCCTAAACGCCTCACCCTTCTCCCCTGTTTTCAATTTTTGCTTTTGCACCGGTGCTTCAAGTGCGCGTGCGCCTGTTTGTAGGATCTCTTCTCCATGGCCGGCGTTCCTCTTTCCCCCAACAGCCTCGGCGGAGTTCACAGGTGCCGGCGACGGCAACCAGCCGCTCTTCAAACCATCGGTGGGGCGGCCACGGATGCTTCGACGGGTGGCCATGGTATGGCAGCACCCATGTTGCATGCGTCAACTACGACCAGCATCTGTCGAGGGCATCGATGCTGCAACCGGCGTGTAATTTTGCTAGAACCGGTCGCCGGAAAAGCTACAACCGCACTGATATTTTGCTGGAACCAACACCGATGCTGCAACCGGCGTGTCACTTTGCTGGAACCGGTCGCCGGAAAAGCTACAACCGCACTGACATTTTGCTGGAACCAAATGACCGTCGACTCGTTTTGCTGGCACCATCATTATTTTTTGCTAGAACCGGTCGCCAAGGAAGCTGCAACCTCACTAACATTTTGCTGGAACCAAACTATGGTGACTCGTTTTTGCTGGCACCGTCATTTTGTTTTGCTGGAACCTGTGACTATTTTTGTTACAACCCAGCCACGGCGATGTTTTGATTTTGCTGGAACGATGAATGCTTTTGCTGGGACGAGGCCTTTTTGCTTGATACAACCCGGTGAACTACTGGACGGCTTCATCGGGGATTCAACCTCGACGAACGAAAACGCTGCTACAAGCTGGATGGGGCACTGCTGTTCGCCGGAGCTGCGACCTTCGCCGGCAGGAGCTGCATGCGGTGAACCGACGAGAGCCTGGGCGAACAGGGGGCGCTGCAACCGGGGGCGGGCCATGCTGGGAGCAAGCGGCAGGGACGCTGGTGAGCAGCGTCGACGATGGCCGGCAAGCGCGAGCGGAGGCGCTGCCTTCTTTTCTTTTCCCTGTGCTTTTTTCTATCTCGCGTTGCGAGGTTGAAGAACGCTTGGGTGAGATCCAACAGGTATTTAGAGACTGATCGGGCGACTAGGACTAGACCGGCGGAATTATTGGGCCGGTGCGCCGGCGCCTAGCATCGCCCTTGAAAAAAACACAAAACGACCGACCCCTCTGTTCCCCACAAAAAAGGACACCAGTTTTCTTCCCCCGCTATGGAGGCTGGGAGCCGATCTTACATCAGGGAACTCCTGCTCTCCTCGAGGGCTGGCATTCTCCTTGCCGGTGTATTTCCATGCATGCGCTGGTCGTCCACTCCCCGTGTTTGCCTCCGTCATGACTAGGTAGCTGCACAGCCATTAGGGAGGTCGATGTCGGCCGGTTCCAGCAGAATCAGATCGGCGGTTGGTGGGTTTCTAATCTGAAGTTGGCTTTCTTTTCATCCTCGAAGGACCTCGATCATTGGTGCATCGCTGCGCAGAGCCTCAGCGATGGCATGGAGGTATTTGTTTTCTGCCTGGAGGGAACACCCGGTGCGGTGTACCGATGAGTCCACCGGGTCACCATGTCATCCAATTTTATTTTATTTCCTTTTCATCATGGCAGGAACACATTGGTGTGCCGCCGGGCAAGGCCTCAACCATGGCGTGGAGGTTTTTTCTTTTTTGCCTCGAAGGAACTCCCATACAGGAGTCCACCGGATCACCGTGTCATTCAATTTTCAACAGAACATTGCTCCTCTCCATCTCCTATATAGTCAAGATGCTTCTCCATGCAATAGAAACAATCAATACAACGATTCTGGCATGTAACCGACGAGGCAGGCGAGCAGTCAACTTCCTATAATATAACTTGCTCACCACATCCATGCCAAAATAACGCTGTTCTAATATACCCAGGCAAGCTGCTGTTACCTTTTCTTCCTGCCTCCCATTCCACGGTGGCCAGTGGCCACCCAACCCCGGTAGTGTGCGCGCCTTCACGGTTCATTCCCGCAAACTCCTTTTTACCGGAGCGGGGATGTACCGGCATAGCATCCACCGTTCAGCTGCTTTGTGATCTGAATCTAAGTGGGACCCATTCATATGTATACCCATGTATCGTGGCAGGTAATCATTTGTATATGGTCAAATCAATGTCACGTCAATAGGCCCCATGGCAGGAAAGGCAGTACTATTTGCAGTGAGTTGTTCGCATGCATGCGGCATCTATCCCCTCTCTCGCATTTTATTTTTGTTTATATTTTTAGATGGCCAATATTTTTTACAGTAATGTTCTATTATTCAAAATTTTCATATATTCAAATTCCTGAACATAAGATCTTTAGAATAAGACCAATCTTGAATATATTTAAACTAGTTTAATTTTTACTATTTCAATCATATCAAAATACTAATTTTACTCATTTCAAATTACAATTTTTGAAAAAATGAAATCAGTTATTGAAATGATTGAAACCACTTTTTAGAATATAGTTTTCTTTGTGAGTTTCATATTTCAGCTTCTAAAACTGTGTCTTCAATGGGGTGACTGTAATGTGTTTTTCTAAAACTAGTGAAATCTATCTTTTGTAATGAGTGTAATAAGTCTTTTGAAACAAGTGAAATATTGTATTTCAATTGAGCGACTGTAATGCATTTTCTGAAATGAGTGAAATAAGTTATTTTGAAAAAAGTGAAATATATCTTTTTGGTGTCAAACGACTATTTCAAAGTTTGAAACAGATATCTCTGCCTAGTGAAATGCATTTCAATACTTTTTTTTGGTAAATATGAAGTGAAATTAGTTTTTGAGATATATTTTGTAATGAGTGAAATCAGTTTTCCAAATCAGTCAATTTGTGATTTTTCAAATTTTTGTAATACTTATTTTGGAACTAGTGAAATTATATTCTTTGAAATGAGTGAAACAATTTGGAAATATTAGTTTTTTTGAAACAAGTAAAGTTTATTGTTGAAACACGTGAAATCTAACGACTTTTTTAATGTTTGAAACAGATATCTCTGCTGAGTGAAATGCATTTCAGTACTTTTTGGATAAACAAAGTGAAATTAGTTTTTAAGATAGATTTTGTAATAGTGTAATCAATTTTCCAAATCAGTGAAACGTGATTTTTCAAATTTGTTAAATACTTATTTTGGAACTAGTGAAATTATATTCTTTGAAATGAGTGAAACAATTTGGAAATATTAATTTTTTTGAAACAAGTAAAGTTTATTGTTGAAACAAGTGAAATCTAGTTTTTCAATTGAGTGAGTGTAATATTGTTTCTGAAATAAGTTTCTTGAAACGAGCGAAATATAGCTTTAAAATCTAATGTTTTATGAAAATGATTTCAAAGATAATTGAAATATATAAAACAAAATATATTTCAAATATATGCAAAATTGGTCTTGTTTCAAGGTCTTGTCACCATGAACTCAAATATATAAAAAGTTTCAATATTGGACATTTGGTTCAAAAGATATGAATCATTAAAAATATGGGGATAAAAATAAAATGCATGTCATATGTATGGCCTGAGAGAATGCTGGCATGCATGCACAGTTTTCTCTACCCAACTCTCTTTCTTCTGTAAAAAGCTGACTTCATCTGACACTAGTACATGTATTACTATGTGTATTCTATATCTAAAACTAAAATATAAAAGCTGCATGAATCTTGACAAAAACGACCAACGGTGGATGCGGCTCCGGTATATCCCGCCTCCGGTAAAATAACTTAGTCGGGTTCATTCCCGAGTCCCGCTACACCGTCTGCTGTACCGCCGTGTTGTACACTCACTGGTCCAGGTTACGAACTCTGCGTCTTTTCACATAGACTTCACGGAGATGCACTTTCACTTGGACATAAGGTAACAAATATCTTTGTTGATTATACATTGTTTGATTGCTAATATATGTCTTTATTTTTCTCATGATTTTTTTTACCAATTACTAAAGTGTAATGGTGTGATGCCTACCAAGATTTAATTTTGTTCCTTCACAATTAGGCCTTTCAACTGTACTGCCTTAGTTGCTCATTATTTTCCATCATATTGATTGATATCCCTCCCTCTGAATTTAGAACTACGAGATGATTGTCTAACAGAAAAAAAATAGTATGTGAGTTTGCAAATTGCTCCATTGAACAGGTTAGTTACACAAGCGATCTTCCCAACAGGTTATCATATAAGTGTTGCGACTTCAATCCATCGGTTGGTATGCCTTTGCGAAGTTAGTATAGATATAGAAACATCAGAATTCAACATCTATAGTTCTATACATGTTATGATTGTTTTGGAAGTCGAAATATGTTCAGATTTTACCTCTTCACGGCACACATATAAGGTAGATTCATATTAACTGAGTCATGAAATGATTCACTGATCTGGCCGACTAAGTTATTTCATGCAGTAAAAATATGTTCTTCCTTTTCTCTATTAATAGTTTGTATGCATTTAATCTTGCAAGATGCATCCTGCATGCCCATTTGGAGGAGGTATATTAATTTATTACGAAGGCAATCTATTTATTGCCATTCATCTATACGATTGTATTTTTCTTTGTTTCCTTCATATTTGTTACAAAGTGCACCCTATTCTCCCTTTGGAGAACTTTCTTGCACTTATTTATTCTTCGCAGAATGTGGCAATAGAGAATAATATATATATTTGGTCATTGCTTATCGAAGAACCTCTGAACCGTTTCAAGATGCTAAGGTTAGCTTTCATTTTAGAGATTTGTTTCTTTAGTACTATATATATATGGTTTAATGGTTACATGTTATAATTTCTTGATCTACTATTGGTTTCACAACTAAATTTATGTTTAGTTTGCATCCAAGTAGTTGGAACACGATGCCATTAACACTCATAATCTATGATAGTTATCATGTCTGATGTGCCAGAGATAACTCATCCATCATTTGCTCATGAGTCCCCTTAACTAAGGTGATAACTTTGTCCACTGATTTTTTGGAGATGCTTTGTGCAAATTAGTGCAGTTGTTTTGATGCTTTAGGATATGTCATGTTTCAGAGCCAAAACAAGTTTCAGTTAGTGTTACTATAAAAAATGTTTCACTTTGTTTTTTATAATATTTCCATAAATACATATGTTGGTGGTTATCAAGTGTATTCCTCATTTTCTGTCATACGCTGCCATTTCAAGATGTCAGTTTTGTCATGCGGTTCCAGATTAATTTTGGTGGTTATTTGTATTGATTCCAATTTCCTAACCAAACATAGTTCCCGTTTAAAGATACTTCAATAAAATGTGTCTTTCACATTCATGAGGATGGTTATGAAATGCAAAGGATTAGCACAATCGATTATCATAAAAAATATTTCAACCAGTTCCCGCCGCAACGCGCGGGGTATCATCTAGTTTGGTTAAAGCACTATCCCTCATGACATAGCTTATCATCGCATGCTGAATAGGAAGGTATGTTGCTGACGAGGTAATGGAAATTGATGAGAAATCAAAATTATCTGGATGGGTTTGATTGGACTCTGACTAATGTAGTATGCTATTTCACTGTGTTTAGTTTCTCTCCTTGGTTTGAATAATGTTTGCATGCATAGAATTTATCATGACTGACAAAACAATGTGTGCAACTCTATCTGCTATTTGCCCGATACAAAATACAATAGATTCTTCCATGTACTGGTTACTAACTTGATTAGTAGTTACTGAGCTTACCAATGCAAATGTGTAGATTTCATGTCACAGACTCACAGCCTTAGAACACTAGGTGTTGCAGTCATGTAAGGTTGATCTTAATAACTTTTGTCATTTCATTAAAAGAAGGTGTGAAGTTTACAGAAGTGTATTGCGTGATATCCACCCGAACTGCACTGAATCTTCTAAGCTTGACTGTAGTGTGTATAAGATATTTCATATATGAAGACTTGTCAGTAATGAAGTTTTTTTTTTGAGCCAAAACAGAAGGACCTCTGCCTTCGCATTGAAGATAAGGAATTCATAATAGCGACCAGTGGTGTAAAAAACCGTTGGAAGACAGGTAAGTACTCCCTCCGTTCCTAAATATAAGTCTTTTTAGAGATTACAATGCGGACTACATACGGAGCAAAATGAGTGAATCTACATTGTAAAATATGTCTATGTACATCCGTATGTAGTCCTTATTGAAACCTCTAAACAAACGTATATTTAGGAACGGGGGGAGTAGAAATGAGGAGCAGCAACTGGAACAGAAATGACTGGAAGTACAACTTGTGGCAAGGAAACTTCATTTGTGTTCAGAAGGGAAGGCTCAAACGATACAACAAGGTGAGCATGTTGAAGGTTAGTTGTGATATCCATCTTCCATATTAAAAAAAAATTCTTGCAAAAAAGATTGTACAATCCATCCATCATCACTAGTAGTTCAAATGCAGATCGTTAGGTGTGATCTGGAGCTACTTCTCTACTTAATTTTGTGGCATCCATTAGATGATGATGTTTTAGATGTGATGCATCATGTCCACCACTCCACACAACCAGTATTCCTTCTCGCGCACAAATGGCAAAAAACTAGCAGTTAGAGTGGATCTAAACCTAGCTTATCGGGACCTGTTGATTCTGCTGAAGCACTGATTCAGTTGATACCACAAAAAATAAGCCTATCTCGAATCTTGATTCTTTGTGTCATTTTTCTATGTGTGATACTAACAACAAAAGTTCAGCCTGTCTCGAATCTTAATTCTTCATCTTTACTTAGTCGAGACACTACTAAAAAAATATCAAAGATCAGCCACTCTCCTGGCCATAGCTAACTGTATTATTTTGGCCCCTACCAAAAGCAAAGATTACAAAAGGTGGTAGAATAGAACCTTTATGTGCCGCTCCTCCGCCAGGCCGGCGCCCTCGGGCTCTGAACTTCTGAAGAATTAAGGACAGAAGTGGCTGATGCATACGTGCAGTTATGTGTGGTCGCAACCTCAAAATTGAGCTATAAGCTAGTGATCATATAGCGCGTGCAGTGCAGCTACCTAATTTTGGAAAGTTCATCAAACATGTTAACGGCCATGATCTTTCAGTTTTACACAAAGTTTTAAATAGCGAAATAGCGAGTTATAGCGCCGCTATAGGTGATTTAGAATACTTCCGCTATTTAAAACTGTGGTTTTACCTCTTGTTGTTAACTTGTTATATGACATGAATGGATGCATTGTAAGAGATGAGCATCCTGAGCGTTGCTTAATTTGATTTGATGCTTTGCTTAATTTAGCCGGCTGGTGTGCTAAGACTTTGAGAGAATCCATGATATGTATAATGCTCCTCGGTGAATGGAGAATATATTGTCATATAGTACGCGTTGTTCTCGGAGCTATATAATGGTAGTATATAACTGGAGGTAGATGCACTGATTCTGGAGGTTAGTATGTTGAGGTAGATGCACTGGTCCGTGAGCACGGTATGGTATGACCTAACACTACTAGGGAAAAGCCTAGCAGTAGCGCTGGTTTTTGGCCTATAAGTAGCGCGGGTAACCGTGCTACTGATACGACGCTACAGCTAAAGCTTAGAAGTAGCGCCTGCTGGCACGCGCTACTGTTATATCTACTTAGTAGTAGCGCTTTCTCAAACAACCGCTACTGGTAATTACTAGTAGCGCTTCTCTTTGCCCGCGCTACTACTATTATTCCGTATTATATTTCTTTTAAATTTTAGATCATATTCATACACCTTTATACAATTTTTCATATAGTAGCAATTTAGAGATTGTTTCTACATTATAATGAGTTATTAAATCACTAGGTGAAAGAACCGCGGATTAGTTTCAAATGGATGAATTCTAAGTGACCAAGTCATGGATTATCATGCTAATCAATGACTTGATCATTTAGGATCCACCTACTTAAAACTAATGTGTGGTTCTTTCACACAATGATTTAATAATGTACTCATCATCATCATCATGTTAATATAAAAACTCTTGCATCATATCATCACCAACAACACTAGCTAATAATCATCATAGTTATTACCACCAACACTATTTAATCATCATAGTTATAGCTAATCATCACCAACACTAGCTAATAATAATCATCATAGTCATCACCACCAACACTCATTCTAGCTAGCTAATCACTCCTACTGCTCTCTCTCAGGTAAAATAGCATATAACATGTGGAGCGCTCCTGATTCATCATATTGAAGCATGCAGATGAACCTGTCTCCTAATTGTGGGCTGCGCTTCTGATTGCTGCCCCTAGTACTTCTCTGCGATCATTCACAATTTTGTTCCAGTCTTTGACTATTAAGACTTGCTCGATTCTAGAAATTCTGAATGTACTCATGTGCAATGTAGGATGTCTTGCCCGTATGCTAACCATGGACATGTGTAACACCCACGATGCGGCTATATCTCCCACGTGTCGAAGCACGACTTAGAGGCATAACCGCATGGTGGTTTTGTCGCAAGAAGGGTCATCTTCACACAATCCCATGTAATGAACAAGAATGGGATAAAGAGAGTTGGCTTACAATCGCCACTTCACACAATACATAATTAAGATCATACATCATTCAAAATACACTCATAGACCGACTACGGTCAAATCCAAATGAAAAGAAGACAACCCCAAATGCTAGATCCCCGATCATCCCGACTGGGCTCCACTACTGATCATCTGGAAACGAAACATAGTAACGACCAAGGTCCTCATCAAACTCACACTTGAGCTCGGTTGCGCCATCTGCGCTGGTATCCTCGACACCTGCATCTGTTTAGGTAGAATCTGTGAGTCACGAGGACTCAGCAATCTCACACCCGCGAGATCAAGACTATTTAAGCTCATAGGTAGGAAAAGGGGTAATATGGTGGAGCTGCAGCAAGCACTAAGCATATATGGTGGCTATCATACGCAAGTGAGAGCGAGAAGAGAAGCAACGCAATGGTCGAGAAGCTAGAAGCGATCAAGAAGTGATCCTAAAACTACTTACGTCAAGCATAACTCAAACCGTGTTCACTTCCCAGACTCCGCCGAGAAGAGACCGTCACGGCTACACACACGGTTGATGCATTTTAATGAAGTCAAGTGTCAAGTTATCTACAACCGGACATTAACAAATTCCCATCTGCCTCATAACCGCGGGCACGGCTTTCGAAAGATAATATACCCTGCAGGGGTGTCCCAACTTAGCCCATCACAAGCTCTCACGGTCAACGAAGGATATACCTTCTCCCGGGAAGACCCGATCAGTCTCGGAATCCCGGTTCGCAAGACATTTCGACAATGGTAAAACAAGACCAGCAAAGCCGCCCGATGTGCCGACAAATCCCGATAGGAGTCGCACGTATCTCGTTCTCAGGGCACACCGGATGGGCAAGACGTCGGGTTGGTATAGACCCTGGTTGCCCAGGGGACGCCGGACATCGCCCAGGTTGGACCAGCATCCGAAGGAACACTGGCCCGGGGGGGGGGGTAAATAAAGATGACCCTCGGGCTCGCGAAAACCCAAGGGAAAAAGGCTTAGGTGGCAAATGGTAAAACCAAGTTTGGGCCTTGCTGGAGGAGTTTTATTCAAAGCGAACTGTCAAGGGGGTCCCATAAATCACCCAACCGCGTAAGGAACGCAAAATCAAGGAACATAACACCGGTATGACAGAAACTAGGGCGGCAAGAGTGGAACAAGACACCAGGCATAAGGCCGAGCCTTCCACCCTTTACCAAGTATATAAGGTGCATTAATTAAACAGGAGATATTGTGATATCCCAAAATATCCATGTTCCAACCAGGAACAAACTTCGTCTTCACCTGCAACTAGCAACGCTATAAGAGGGGGCTGAGCAAAAGCGGTGACATAGCCAAACAACGGTTTGCTAGGACAGGATGGTTAGCGGTTTGACATGGCAATAGGGAGGCATGATAAACAGTGGCAGGTAGAGTTAACAAAGCGATAGAGCGAGCAACTAGCAAAGCAAAGATAGAAGTGATACCGAAGGTATGGTCATCTTGCCTGCAAAGGTTCTCAGAGTTGTCGAAGGCTTGATCCTCGTTAGAGTACTCAACAGGTTCCTCGTGCACGTACTCGTCTCCCGGCTCTACCCAAAGCAAGAACACAAGCAATGGAAACATAATAAATCACGGAGCAATGCACAAGCAACATGATGCAATACATGTCATGATATGCGAGAGGTGATATGCAATGCGTATGCATGCGTCGGAAGGAAAAATGATGAACAAGGCATCAACTTGGCAAACCAAGTACGCCGATGGAAAGATGAGATGATTTCGGTTGAAATCGATATAAGGATCACCGGGAACGGATGCACGGTTTGCAAATGGCAAGCAAAACAAGAATGGCACAAATCTGCGATTAACAGCACGATGCTAATTAGCATGCAACAAGAAACTATGCTACAGCACCCCAACATACAAACAAAGCATATGGCAGTGATCTACAGGAGATGCTTAACAAAAGAGGAACACTGAGCTATGGCTAAATCACACCACAACAGGTTCACACAAGCATGGCGAAAGTGCAGAAAAATATCAGGTTGGACATGGCATAAACAGCATCAAGAAGCAATGTTCAGAGCAAGTTATCAACATGCTACAGGAACTTATAATAGCAAAACAAGACATGGCATGATTCTACTCAAAGCATAGATCAAAAGTCCCTTACTGACCATGAGCCAAAAAGGACCAGAAGATATGATGGCACCCATGTAAACATAGCAAGTTTCGTTAACAGATTCAGCAAACAGAGCATGGCATTGACAGAATTACAAAGGCATCTTCGTGAGCTTGATGCACTCACTACAGAGCATTTCATGATAAACTAAGCATACATCCATCAAGAAGACATGGCAACAACAACATCATAGCATACACGGATCAACTACAACAACCTTGGCAAAATAGAATAACATGTAAACAATCTGCCAGGAAACATTTTGTAGCAAAAGTAGAGCACGAAAATGACATGCTAGACTACTCCATAATTGCAACCAGGGGCATGGATGGATAGAGCATAACCATATGTTCGAAACATCCTTACTGAAGTATCTCAAAATATGCATGGATCTCTCTGTAGCAACATGTTTACATGGCATCAAAATAACAGCAGAACAGGGACTAAAATTAGCAACATCGCGAAGCCTAGTTTGCATGCTTGTGCTAGTCACCACATTAATCACAAAAATACACCGTAAGCACCTATGTAAAGATGGCATGGCATAGTTCAAAACACATGTAGGGCTCAAGTACATAAGATGCACACATGAATCATGACGAAAATGACAAAAGAGCATGTTCTGATAAGAATCTGGAACTAACATCACATAGCCCTCTTCCAACAGCATTTCGGGCATCAAGATGAGCTCAAATGAAAATGATGCAATGACATGAAATTATGTACTCGTCGATACGAACAATTCGGTATGCTACACGCCAAAACGGAGCCACGGGTGCAAAGTTATAATACGATGAACAGGGCATGATAATATCAAAACATTCAGGGACTTGGGCGAAATACGGGGTCAACCTCGGGTTCTTCTCAGATCCGACCTGGATCCGATCGGGCGCGCGGATCGAGGCGGCCGGCAGCTCGCCGGAGCCGGAGAGGAATAAGGCCGGAGAAGGAGAGCTCGGGGCCGAGGGCGGAGGGCGCGGTCGCCGGAGCGACGGCGCGCGGCGGCCGGAGCGCGCGGCAGCGGCAGCGCCCGACGAGACGGCGAGCGGTGGCCGGCGGGACGGCGGCTGGACGGTGGCGGAGGCGCCCGGGCGGCGGGGCGGCGGATGAGCGGCGCGATGGCGGGGTCGAGGCGGAGGCGTCCGGGCGCGGGCGGCGGGGACGCGGGCCGCGGGGGCCGGGCGCGGGCCTGGCAGGCCGGCGGCGGCGGGACGCGGTGGCATGCCACGTGGCAGCCCCTGATTGGCGCGGGTGCGGCGGCGGACGCGTCCGGCCTGATCCGGACGTGTTCAGCTGCGGAGAGGGGGGGTTTCTAGGGTTTCGCCCGGATTTGGAGGGGGAGATGCATATTTGTAGGTAGAGGGAGCTAGGAGACTCCAAATGGGGTGCAGTTTTCGCCCACATGATCGTGATCCGACGGCGGAGAGCATGGAAGTGACTTAGATGGGTTATTGGGCTGTTTTGGAGGGGTGTTGGGCTGCAACTCAAAAGAGGCCTTTGCGGTTATGCGGTTAACCGTTGGAGTATCAAACGACCTCCAAATGGCACGAAACTTGACAGGCGGTCTACCGGTGCTATACCAGGGCCACTCGGCAAGGCTCGGTCCATTCCAAGAACGTTCAACACCCGCACATGAAAAGAGACAAGAGGGATGCGCCGATGCATGTGGGAGTGCCGGATTGCAAAACGGACAACGGGGAAAATGCTCGGATGCATGAGATGAACACATATGCAAATGAGATGCACATGATGATATGATATGATATGCATGACATGAATAAAATGCAAAACAAAAGACAAAACCCAACCATGGAGGGAATATCATAACACATAGCCGAAAATGGCAAGAGTTGGAGTTACAAAGATGGAAAGTTACATCCGGGGTGTTACAACACTCCACCACTACAAGAGGATCTCGTCTCGAGATCTAGGACTAAAAGAACTCCGGATATTCGGAACAGAGGTGATCCTCGCGCTCCCAGGTGGCTTCTCGGTCGGAATGGTGTGACCACTTCACTTTCAGGAATTTGATTGACTTGTTGCGAGTCTTGCGCTCGGTTTCTTCAAGAATAGCAACGGGGTGCTCATGATAAGAGAGATCTTCTTGGAGGTCGATTTCCTCGAAGTTGATGGTGCACTCAGGAGTCTTGAAGCACTTGCGAAGTTGTGACACGTGAAACACATCGTGCACATTTGCAAAGTTGGATGGAAGCTCAAGTTGATAGGCGAGATCGCCTCTTTTGCCAATGATCTTCAACGGACCCACATATCTAGGGGCAATCTTCCCTTTGATACCGAAACGACGAGTGCCTTTCATTGGAGAGACGCGGAGGTAGACATGGTCTCCGATTTCAAAAGCCAAGTCACGGTGCTTGCTATTATACTAACTCTTTTGGCGCAATTGCGCGGCTTTGAGATTCTCACGAATGACTTTGCACATTTCTTCGGCTTCTGTGATCAAGTCATTGCCAAGAAGTTGGCGTTCACCTATCTCGGACCAATTGAGAGGAGTACGACACTTTCTGCCATAGAGAATTTCGAATGGGGCCTTGCCCGAACTCGCTTGGAAGTTGTTGTTGTAGGAGAACTCGGCATATGGAAGACAATCTTCCCACTTCATACCGAAAGAGATGACACAAGCCCTGAGCATATCTTCAAGGATTTGATTGACTTGCTCGACTTGGCCACTTGTTTGAGGATGGAAAGCTGTGCTGAAACGAATGTTGGTGCCCATGGCCTTCTGAAAGGAGTCCCAGAACTTAGAAGTGAAGATGCTTCCACGATCTGAAGATATCAATTGTGGAATATCGTGCAAGGAGACAATTCTGGAGGTGTATAGCTCTGCCAGCTGAGCTGCTGTGATAGATTCTTTGATAGGAAGGAAATGAGCCACTTTAGTAAGCTTGTCAATGACAACGAAGATAGCATCATTTCCACGCTTGGACTTAGGAAAACCAGTCACGAAGTCCATCTCGATATGGTCAAACTTCCATTCTGGAATAGCAAGAGGTTGGAGGAGACCAGCTGGTCGTTGGTGTTCTGCTTTCACCCTTCTGCAGATATCACATTCATTCACGAATTGAGCAATTTCTCGCTTCATTCGAGACCACCAATATGACTGCTTGAGGTCATGGTACATCTTCGTACTTCCAGGATGAATGGATAGGAGGGAATTGTGTGCCTCGTTCATGATGACTTTTCTCAGATCGCCTTTAGGAACCACAATTCGATCCTCGAAGAAAAGAGTATCTTTGTCATCCAAGCGATAGCACTTGTATTTGGGAATGCCCTTGTCAATACCACGTTTCACCTTCTTCACCATGGTATCCAGGAGTTGTGCCTCACGAATTTGATCTTCCAAAGTAGGAGAGACTATGAGGTTGGCAAGAAAGCCTTGAGGAACAACTTGAAGATTCAGCTTGCGGAAAGCTTCACAAAGATCCGGTTGAAATGGCTTGAGAATTAGACTGTTGCAATAAGCCTTTCTGCTCAGAGCATCTGCAATCACATTCGCCTTGCCAGGAGTATATTCAATACTCGGATTGTACTCTTGAATCATTTCGACCCATCGAGTTTGCCTGAGGTTGAGGTTGGGTTGAGTGAAGATATACTTGAGGCTCTTGTGATCGGTGAAAATGTCCACTTGCCTTCCCAATAAGAGATGTCTCCATGTTATCAATGCATGGACAACTGCCGCCAACTCAAGATCGTGAGTGGGGTAGTTCTTTTCGTTGGGCTTCAACTGACAAGAGGTATAGGCCACAACTTTTTTTCTTGCATTAACACAGCACCGATACCTTGAAGAGAAGCATCACAGAACACTTCGAATGGCTTGGATTCATCAGGAGGAGTCAAGACAGGAGCTGTGACTAGATTCTCTTTGAGGGTGTTGAAAGCAATGTCACACTCAGGCGTCCAGACATACTTGACATGCTTCTGGAGGAGGTTGGAAAGAGGCTTTGCAATCTTAGAGAAGTTCTCAACGAATCTTCGGCAATAGCTTGCAAGACCAAGAAAACTGCGGAGCTGCTTGACATTCTGAGGAGGTTCCCAATTCACAACTGCAGACACCTTCGCGGGATTAACAGCAATGCCCTTGGCAGAGATGATATGACCAAGGTAAAGAACTTCATCAAGCCAGAACTCACATTTGGAAAACTTCGCATAGAATTGATGCTCTCTGAGCTTGTCGAGCACCAATCGCAAATGTTTGGCATGATCCGACTTATTCTTGGAGAAGACCAAAATATCGTTGAGATACACCAAGACGAATTCATTGGTGTAGGGGTTGAAGATAAAGTTCATCATTCGAGAGAAAGTTGGAGGAGCATTGACAAGGCCGAAAGACATGACAGTATATTCATAAGAACCATAGCTTGTTCTGAATGCTGTCTTGGGAATATCTTGTTCACGAATGCGAATCTGATGATAACCCATACGAAGGTCAAGCTTGGAGAATACTTTAGCACCTTTGAGTTGCTCGAAAAGCTCATTGATGTTGGGAAGTGGATACTTGTTCTTGATTGTCTTCTTGTTCAATGGACGGTAATCGACGCAAAGTCGGTCCGTGCCATCCTTCTTCTGGACAAAAAGAACTCCACAACCCCAAGGAGATGAACTCGGTCTGATCAAACCCAGACGCTCTTGTTCATCGAGCTGTTTCTTCAATTCCTTCAGCTCCTTGGGTCCAAGCTTGTAAGGACGCTTGCAAACGGGTTCAGTTCCAGGCTCAAGATCAATAACGAACTCGACTGGCCGATGAGGAGGCATACCCGGAAGCTCTTCTGGAAAGACATCTTGGTACTCACAAACGACTGGAATTTGAGAAATAGCATCCAACTCGCCCTTCTCATTGAGAGAAAACAACCGAATGGTTTCATCACGAGCGGCATAGATGATAACATCCTCAGAAGGGTGTGTCAATTGAATCTGCCTGGCAGCACAATCAAGCTGAGCCTTGTGCTTAGAAAGCCAGTCCATCCTGAGAATTAGACCAATATTAGAGTCGCCAAGAACCATTGGAGAAGATAGAAATCTATAGTCGCCCATCTTGATAGAAACATTCGGAGCCATCATTTTGGTGTTCATGAATAAACCCGGAGAGGAAACCGCTATCGGCTTAGGTAGATCAACATTATGCAAATCGTGCATGGATGCAAAAAGCTTTGATATGAATGAAATAGAAGCACCCGTATCAAATAAAACTTTCACAGGAATATCATTAACTGGAAGATTACCCATGATCACATCTGAAGAATCCTCTGCCTGAGCTGCATTCATCATGTTCACCTTTGCAGACTTTGGATTATGCTTGACCACTGCATTGCTTGAAGATCTCACAGGAGGAGGAGGAGGAGGAGGAAGGCGCCTTTGATTGAAGCATTTGTTCGCATAGTGACCTTTCTGCTGGCACTTGTTGCAAGTCACTTCTGAGAGCGGACGATGATAAGGAGCATTTGACCTTGGAGCTTGAGACTGAGACTTGTTCTGATAGCCTGGGTTGGGTGGATGGGAAGATCCACGACCACTTGAGTTCTTCTGTTGGTAAGGCTGACGAAACGGAGGAGGAGGAAGGTAGAACTTCTGCTGCTTAGCTGCCACTTGTGAGGAAGAAGAAGACTGCACTGCATTCCTGATTCTCTTCTTAGAGGCCTCACACTTGAGCTGAGCACCTTCTTGCTTGAGTGCCATATTGTAGAATTGATCAACTTGAGTAGGCTCAACAAGAACGAGAGCTAACTGCAGATCCTCTCTGAGGCCACCTCTGAATTGATAGATCGTACTCTTCTCATCAGGAACGTCTTGTTTAGCGAAGCGAGCAAGTTTCTGAAACTGCTTGTTGTATTCGTACACTGACATATTGCCTTGCTTGAGATTACGAAACTCCTCACGCTTGCTCTCAACAACACTGGTAGGAATATGGTGAGCTTTAAAGTCCCGACAAAAGTCAGTCCAAGTAATCACTGGACCTCCTCTGGAATCTTTGTATTGCTGGAATCAATCAGCTGCTTGATCCTTGAGCTGAAAAGAAGTGAACTTGACATAGTCCTCAGGCCTGACATTGCTACATTCAAAATGCTTGTTGATATCCACGAGCCAATCATCGGCGTCTGTGGCCTCAGCACAGTAGCTGAAAGACTTCGGCTGATTTGCAAGGAATTGGTTGAGGGTAGGAAATTGAGGCTGATGATTGAACTGCCCTTGACCTTGATTCCCTTGGTTGCCTTGGCCTTGGTTGCGCTCTTGCATGAGCTGAATCATCATCTGGGCATTGGCGTTTGTGGCTGCCATCAAAGCTTGCCATGCCTCCGGAGGCGGAGGTGGAGGTGGAGGGTTCGCCTGACTCCCATCATTGCATTCCGGATTCTGACGCGTTGGCGGAGCCATCCTGAAGAGGGTGACATCCGTTAGCATCTTGATAGACAGATAGACAAGTTGAATCAACGGATAGAAATTACAACATATAGTCTTCACAATAAACATTCGAACATGGATGAATGAATTAATTCCCAAAGCAAACATCACACGTCCATAAAGGTGAGAAGCCACTTGATAAGGGGTTGATGAATGAAATAAACAAGGTACAACTGGAACAAATAAGTGGTAAGGATTACCCAATCACAAACCAATTATCTGTGGGAAGAAATGCTAGAGCTACTTGAATCCCACCTATAAACTCCCGAAACTTTCTGGTTATGCAATCAGGTGTTGGGGATATAGGGGAAGCAATATGTCTAACAATCCCTACATCCAGCTGTATCCATCCGTCAACACATAACCAAGAAACCTTCGGAAATCGTGTACCTCAACCTTCGAAAATCATCCGTTATACGAGTTATGGCAATACTCCCAAACTCCCGCCCCAGTACTGGGTGGCGTCGAGGTTATCTCACCAACAACTGCATAAAAGAGATTTTCGATGTCGGCAAAACTCAGGTATTCTGGAACTGCAACGATAAAATTGTGACGACAACACCTCGGAGCTCAACTCCCCGGGTCAAAGCCACATAATAGACAGGAGGCACCAAGAACAATGTTCTCGTCACAAAACCATCAGAACGATTCCAAGATACCCGCGTGATCCTAAAAGAAAATTTAGTGAAATTTGAGGAGAGGAAAGTCAAAACATCTACGTCAGGAGACCTCACCAGAGCGACGAAGGGACTGAGGAGTAAAAAAGAATCCTACTAATCCTAAGGCTCAAAACATTTTTGTTCTAGACTCAACAACGCCAGCAAACAATCAAGCAGGGGGCTCCTAAGTCGGGGATGGCTCTGATTAACAACTTCTAACACCCACGATGCGGCTATATCTCCCACGTGTCGAAGCACCACTTAGAGGCATAACCGCATGGTGGTTTTGTCGCAAGAAGGGTCATCTTCACACAATCCCATGTAATGAACAAGAATGGGATAAAGAGAGTTGGCTTACAATCGCCACTTCACACAATACATAATTAAGATCATACATCATTCAAAATACACTCATAGACCGACTACGGTCAAATCCAAATGAAAAGAAGACAACCCCAAATGCTAGATCCCCGATCGTCCCGACTGGGCTCCACTACTGATCATCTGGAAACGAAACATAGTAATGACCAAGGTCCTCATCAAACTCACACTTGAGCTCGGTTGCGCCATCTGCACTGGTATCCTCGGCACCTGCATCTGTTTTGGTAGAATCTGTGAGTCACGAGGACTCAGCAATCTCACACCCGCGAGATCAAGACTATTTAAGCTCATAGGTAGGAAAAGGGGTAATATGGTGGAGCTGCAGCAATCACTAAGCATATATGGTGGCTAACATACGCAAGTGAGAGCAAGAAGAGAAGCAACGCAACGGTCGAGAAGCTAGAAGCAATCAAGAAGTGATCCTGAAACTACTTACGTCAAGCATAACTCAAACCGTGTTCACTTCCCGGACTCCACCGAGAAGAGACCGTCACGGCTACACACACGGTTGATGCATTTTAATGAAGTCAAGTGTCAAGTTATCTACAACCGGACATTAACAAATTCCCATCTGCCTCATAACCGCGGGCACGACTTTCGAAAGATAATATACCCTGCAGGGGTGTCCCAACTTAGCCCATCACAAGCTCTCATGGTCAACGAAGGATATACCTTCTCCCGGGAAGACCCGATCAGTCTCGGAATCCTGGTTCGCAAGACATTTCGACAATGGTAAAACAAGACCAGTAAAGCCGCCCGATGTGCCGACAAATCCCGATAGGAGTCGCACGTATCTCGTTCTCAGGGCACACCAGATGGGCAAGACGTCGGGTTGGTATAGACCCTGGTTGCCCAGGGGACGCCGGACATCGCCCAGGTTGGACCAGCATTCGAAGGAACACTGGCCCGGGGGGGGGGGGTAAATAAAGATGACCCTCGGGCTCGCGAAAACCCAAGGGAAAAAGGCTTAGGTGGCAAATGGTAAAACCAAGTTTGGGCCTTGCTGGAGGAGTTTTATTCAAAGCGAACTGTCAATGGGGTCCCATAAATCACCCAACCGCGTAAGGAACGCAAAATCAAGGAACATAACACCGGTATGACGGAAACTAGGGCGGCAAGAGTGGAACAAGACACCAGGCATAAGGCCGAGCCTTCCACCCTTTACCAAGTATATAAGGTGCATTAATTAAACAGGAGATATTGTGATATCCCAAAATATCCATGTTCCAACCAGGAACAAACTTCATCTTCACCTGCAACTAGCAACACTATAAGAGGGGGCTGAGCAAAAGCGGTGACATAGCCAAACAACGGTTTGCTAGGACAGGATGGTTAGAGGTTTGACATGGCAATAGGGAGGCATGATAAATAGGGGCAGGTAGAGCTAACATAGCGATAGAGCGAGCAACTAGCAAAGCAAAGATAGAAGTGATATCGAAGGTATGGTCATCTTGCCTGCAAGGTTCTCAGAGTTGTCGAAGGCTTGATCCTTGTTAGCGTACTCAACAGGTTCCTCATGCACGTACTCGTTTCCCGGCTCTACCCAAAGCAAGAACACAAGCAATGGAAACACAATAAATCACAGAGGAATGCACAAGCAATATGATGCAATACATATCATGATATGCGAGAGGTGATATGCAATGCGTATGCATGCCTTGGAAGGAAAAATGATGAACAAGGCATCAACTTGGCAAACCGAGTATGCCGCTGGAAAGATGAGATGATTTCGGTTGAAATCGATATAAGGATCACCGGGAACGGATGCACAGTTTGCAAATGGCAAGCAAAACAAGAATGGCACAAATCTGCGATTAACAGCACGATGCTACTTAGCATGCAACAAGAAACTATGCTGCAACACCCCCAACATACAAACAAAGCATATGGAAGTGATCTACAGGAGATGCTTAACAAAAAGGGAACACTGAGCTATGGCTAAATCACACCACAACAGGTTCAAACAAGCATGGCGAAAGTGCAAAAAAATATCAGGTTGGACATGGCATAAACAGCATTAGGAAGTAATGTTCAGAGCAAGTTATCAACATGCTACAGGAACTTATAATAGCAAAACAAGACATGACATAATTCTACTCAAATCATAGATCAAAAGTCCCTTAGTGACCATGAGCTAAAAAGGACCAGAAGATATGATGGCACCCATGTAAACATAGCAAGTTTCGGTAACAGATTTAGCAAACAGAGCATGGCATTGACAGAATTACGAAGGCATCTTCGTGAGCTCGATGCACTCACTACAGAGCATTTCATGATAAACTAAGCATACATCCATCAAGAAGACATGGCATAGAAGCTATACATGGCAAGAACAACATCATAGCATACACGGATCAACTACAACAACCTTGGCAAAATTGAATAACATGTAAATAATCTGCCAGGAAACATTTTGTAGCAAAAGTAGAGCACGAAAATGACATGCTAGACTACTCCATAATTGCAACCAGGGGCATAGATGGATAGAGCATAACCATATGTTCAAAATATCCTTACTGAAGTATCTCAAAATATGCATGGATCTCTCTGTAGCAACATGTTTACATGGCATCAAAATAACAGCAGAACAGGGACTAAAATTAGCAACATCGCAAAGGCTAGTTTGCATGCTTGTGCTAGTCACCACATTGATCACAAAAATACACTGTAAGCACCTCTATAAATATGGCATGGCATAGTTCAAAACACATGTAGGGCTCAAGTACATAAGATGCACACATCAATCATGACAAAAATGACAAAAGAGCATGTTCTGATAAGAATCTGGAACTAACATCACATAGCCCTCTTCCAACAGCATTTCGGGCATCAAGGTGAGCTCAAATGAAAATGATGCAATGAGATGAAATGGTGTACTCGTCGAGGCGAACAACGCGGTATGCTACACGCCCAAAACGAAGCCACGGGTGCAAAGTTATTACACGATGAACAGGGCATGATAATATCAAAACATTAGGGGACAGGCGAAATACGGGGTCAACCTCGGGTTCTTCTCAGATCCGATCTGGATCCTATCGGGCGCGCGGATCGAGGCGGCCGGCAGCTCGCCGGAGCCGGAGAGGAAGAAGGCTGGAGAAGGAGAGCTCAAGGCCGAGGACGGAGGGCGCGGTCGCCGGAGCGACGGCGCGCGGCGGCCGGAGCGCGCGGCGGCGGCGGCGCCCGACGACACGGCGAGCGGCGGCCGACGGGACGGCGGCTGGACGGCGGCGGAGGCGCCCGGGCGACAGACGAGCGGCGCGACGGCGCGACGGCGGGGTCGAGGCGGAGGCGTCCGGGCGCGGGCGGCGGGGACGCGGGCCGCGGGGGCCGGGCGCGGGCCTGGCGGGCCGGCGGCGGCGGGACGCAGCGGCGTGCCACGTGGCAGCCCCTAATTGGCACGGGCGCGGCGGCGGACGCGTCCGGCCTGATCCGGACGTGTCCGGCTGCGAAGAGGGGGATTTCTAGGGTTTCGCCCGGATTTGGAGGGGGAGATGCATATTTGTAGGTAGAGGAAGCTAGGAGACTTCAAATGGGGTGCGGTTTTCGCCGACACGATCATGATCCGACGGCGGAGAGCATGGAAGTGACTTAGATGAGTTATTGGGCTGTTTTGGAGGGGTCTTGGGCTGCAACTCAAAAGAGGCCTTTGCGGTTATGCGGTTAACCGTTGGAGTATCAAACGACCTCCAAATGGCACGAAACTTGACAGGTGGTCTACCGGTGCTATACCAGGGCCACTCGGCAAGGCTCGGTCCATTCTGAGAACGTTCAACACCCGCACACGAAAAGAGACAAGAGGGGTGCGCCGGTGCATGTGGGAGTGCCGGATTGCAAAACGGACAACGGGGAAAATGCTCAGATGCATGAGACGAACACGTATGCAAATGAGATGCACATGATGCCTTGATATGATATGCATGACATGAATAAAATACAAAACAAAAGACAAAACCCAACCACGAAGGGAATATCATAACACATAGCCGAAAATGGCAAGAGTTGGAGTTACAAAGATGGAAAGTTACATCTGGGGTGTTACAACATGCGACCTTTAGACTCGATCCACTGAGGCACAACTATCATCGGGAGTCCCTGTTAAAGAACATCGTAGTAACATACTTAGCAATGAAGTTTAGCTTAAAAATAATGTATGCAAAAGATGCACTGAGGACAAATTGTAAAAATCATATCATCTTTCCTAAATAGATGTGACCGTAGTTCAGTATGAACAATATTGGTCGCACGTTTTGAGTACTAAGATTTCAAGTCCACGAAAATAATTTGTCTTGACAGTATGAAGATTCTCAAGCCATGAAACATAATGACTTATCTCCTCGCAGTTTAGTTCAGCCCTGGAACAGTAATAGGTCATGTCTACCAAGCGCTGGACATGTTTGGTTAAATGGAAATAAGCTGTCAATAGAAAATAGTTGACATGTTATTTAAAAATAGTTGACAACTAATTTCTATTGACAGCTTATTTCTATTTAAGCAAATATGTCTGGCGCTTGGTAGACAACACCTACTACTGACCCGGGGCTGAACTAAACTGCGAGGAGATAAGTCATTATGTTTCATGGCTTGAGGATCTTAATACTGTCAAGACAAGTTATTTTCCCAGACTTTGAAATATTAGTACTCAATACGTGCGACTACTAGTGTGTGTATTGAACTACGGTCACATCTATTTAAGAAAGATAGTAAGATTTTTACTATTTGTCCCCAGTGCATCTTTTGCATACATTATTTTTTAAGCTAAACTTCATTGCTACGTATGTTACTACGATATTTTTCAACAGGGACTCCCGATGAATGTTGTGCCTCGTTGGATCGAGCCTAAAGGTTGCATGACAATGATTAACTTACGGCCAAGATATCCTACATTGCACATCAGTGCATTCATGATTTTTTAAAGTGAGCAAGTCTTAATAGTCAAAGACTAAAGCAAAATTGTGAAGGATCACAACAGAGAAGTACTAGGGGCAGCAATCAGAAGCGCAACACAGAATTAGGAGATAGGTTCATCTGCATTCTCCAATATGATGAAGCAGGAGTGCTACACATGTATTATGCTATTTTGTCCGAGAGAAAGCAGCAAGAGTGAATAGCTAGTTAGAATGAGTTTGAAGATGATGATGTGCTACCCTATGACTATGATGATTAAATAGCTAGTGTTGGTGGTAATAACTATGATGATTATTATTAACTAGTGTTGGTTGATGGTGATTAGATAGCTACACTATGACTATGACGATTAAATAGTGTTGGTGGTAATGATTATGATGATTAATAATTAGCTAGTGTTCTTGGTGATGATATGATGCAAGAGTTTTTATATTAATATGATGATGATGTTTATCATGATTATCATGATGACTTGTTATTATGATCATGATTAGTTATTATATCATTGATGCAAGGAACACGGATTAAATTCATGCGGAAGGATCAAAAGTGACAAAAGGTTGAATTAGTATGATCGTTGTCCTAATACAACTTTTGATTCATCCAAATGAATCTAATCCATGTTTCTTCCTCACAATGATATATTAATTCATCATGGACATAATGATATAACAACCTCTTAATTGGTACTATATCAAAATTTATATAACGACGTATAAATACATTTAAAAAATAGAAAACAAAATACTAGTAGCGCTGGTCTGGAAGCACGCTACTAATAGTTAGATTAGCAGTAGCACTGGAAATTATACACGCTACAGCTATACATCTTAGCAGTAGCGTCTTAGCAGTAGCGCCTTACTAGTAGCGCGGGTCCCTGCGCTACTAGTAGGCATTAAACCCGCGCTACGACTAGACTTTTCCCTAGTAGTGGTATGGCGTATTCATATGTAAGCAAATTGCTTAGTTAGTACCAGCTGTAGTATGTATGAGGTGTAAAAGTTTGCCTGTAGCATAGAAATCATGCAAGGAACAACTTAGTTTGCAAACCAACATCAACGTCGACAAATAGCATTCACCAAAAGAAATTAAACAATCGTTTTGTTCAAAACTTTGCAGTCAGGAACACCTTTACATTCACTTCTTATATCTAAGCTTTCATGTTTTGGAAGCTTGCAGCAACACGAGTATGGTCTTATTTGTGAATATGCGAATGAGAAGTAGGAGTACAGAGTCACAAGAAATGCAGAAGCAGCAGCTGATATTATGCCCTGGTTCAGCTGTATTACATCATGTACTACAGAACATCTCAAACCACCAGGAACTAGGCAATAATAATTTTTTATTACTGGATTTTCATTCACAACAAGCTACATTCACTTCTCTGAACTCACAAGATTACAATCTGCAAGTACTAGATACATTCACATTCTGAGTACTGATCAATACTCACCAACGATGATTGCAATGGATAAGATCGCACACTACAATCTTCAGGTACCAGATACATGAAGCTGGAACAAAAGCAACGAGAGACTTGGTCCTTGTTGCTACAAGGGGTTGGTGGGCTGTGCTCGCTGTCCACACAAGTTTTTTTGTAGCAGAAGGATGTCGTCAGGTCAAGGAGCAAACGCTGGATGTGAAGGAGCGGCCTGCGGTGGACTTGGCGTCGGGGACCGGCAAGAAGGCGTGCAGGCTTGGAGGTAGGCCAAACGTGGTGGATCTTGCCGCGGCCGTCGAATTGATCACCGGGGCCGTGGAACCGTTTGAGGTGAACGACCGTGGAGACCGGTCAAGCGTGGCCACCATCTAAGAGGTCGGACAAGCCCGACTGCCGTCGAAGGATTCATCGGGGCCACCGCCGTGGAGAGATTGGAGAGGATCCAGATTGAGAATTGAAATTTTGGCAAAGGTCTGCTTTGGCCGAGGGGTCATTGGCAAATTAGCCAGAGCGGTTGCAGGCGTGTTTTTGTAAATTTGTGTTGCTTTTGATCCCATGCGTGAGATCTTGATCTGCCGGCCGAGGAGTTGAGGGATACAAGGATGCAGGAGCCATCCCGGATGCACTTGATACGATGCCATCTTATATTACGATCTTATATTTATTTACAGAGGGGGTATCTCTTGCGAGCTAGCTTCATTGGTGCCAAGACAAAATCCTGAAAGCGAAAGTATATATCATGCATAGGAAGAAAACAACTTTTACATGAAAACAATTTGACATTGAGCTCAGTATCCTCCAAGACGCAAACTTGTCAATTTCCATCATCAAACTTTGGTGCCTGCTTGCGATGAAACCCAAAACCCTCGAGAGCAAAGCAGAGTCAAGAACGCAGGAAGCAGGGCAGAGCCAGAAAGCAGAAATTGAGCTGCTGCTATGGCCCGTTTGCCATGTCACCGCTGAAAAAAAAAATATGGGCAGCCTAGGTGGCAGTGGCCTTTTCCATTGGCAACACAACAAGGTGAAGTGATTCTTGAGACCTTTCTTCCACGCTTGATTTACGGCTCTGAGACAGGAATATATTCCACTTGTAGATATTATTAGTTACTAGCAAAAATGGCCGTACGTTGCAACGGGAGAAAAAAGATAGTGTTTAGCACCGAAATTAATTGGATTTTTTTCTTTGGCGGAACGCATGTGCTTTACCATAGAACAAACACCAGCGCTGGAGTCCGTCTCGTTCGTTGTGGACTAATGCAAGTCGTCCAACAAGTCAGGCTTCTTGGTAGAGGCATGGGCTTTGGCGGACACCCTGGCATGCCATCACCCATGCATATGTGTTTCATGAGTGGCGACGAGCTAGTCGGGCATGTCGATTGTGGAAACTGTGAGCCGCTCCTCGTCTCCTACAATGCCTCATCGGTTTACAGTATATACACTGTATGTCTTCGGATAATGGTCGACAACTCTTTATTTGGAGTAAGAATTTAACCATGATGAGATCGCCACAATCCTATGATAGCAACCTGGAAGGTGTAGCCCAAACATTCACGTCCTCGACGGGCCGAATATCAATAATGATCAAAAACTGCTAAAATAAGTCTAGGAACTGCAGTGTTATGAACTTAGAAGCATCACCTCCTCTGCGTTGTTATGAATTTTGCTTTTGCTAGCCCACCATCGCTGCATGACGGATTTAATCCAACTGCAACCCAATTAAAGTCCCCCTTTATTTGTACACCATTAGTCACCAGGGATCAACATCAATTTTACGGTCTCTTTTAAATATAAAATTTCGTTTATTCATGATAGCACATATGCCCGTGCGTTGCAACCGGGAAGAAAATTGAGGTGTCCACCAAATACCCATTGCATGTCGAGGTATAAAAGAAATGCATATCATGCTTTGAAAAAAATCGTCGCATTTATCTAGTGAGTCATTTATTCATGTTGGCACTTTTAATGTTCGCAACGTCGTCCTCTCGTCGATGATGGTAAGGTTTTTGCATCCACAATTAAAATTTTATTATGAAGCCGCATTCATGTACTTCGACGGCACCTCCTTCAGCTTCGCACTATCATCAGATGAAAGAGTAGTGGTGCATTGAATGGGAATTTTTTATAGAGAATTTTTTTAAAAATATTCTTTTTTGCGAGGGTTTTTAAATATTCGAGTGCAAGCCGTTTTCGGAAAAGCAATTCGGCTCCCGGGTCCAGATGCTCCTGCTATCTGGACCGCACCTCTGCTTTGCAATTCCCACACAGGCCTGTATTCACTGTCGTATTTTGATTAAATAGTACCAGGCCTGGCCCACCTATCAGACGTACGGACTGGAAGTGGCTTCGTAACGCCGCTATAGTACAGATGGGCTGGGACGGAGGTGGACCAACGGCCGCCGTCATCCCCTAGCAGCGCGTTTGGTTCGGGGGAATTAGAGATGGGGAATGGGAGTTGAGGGGTAAGGAGATTAAAAGTCCACTGTTTGATTAGAGGGAATGGGAGTTTAAGTGGGAAGGGGAATGAGAGTTGAGGAAGCCAATTCCCACCTATTTCTTCCCAGGGGGTATCCTGTTAATTTGTGAGCAGAGTTTTATCCCGTGCTAATTCCCACCATATACCAAACAAGAGAATGAGAGTAAAAATCAACTTCTCATGACTAATTCCTTCATAAACACCCTGATGCAAACTCCCATTCTCATGCCCAAGTATTTACCAAACAGGCGGTAGATATTTATGGCCGGATCCCCCATCCCCAACCTACCCATCGTCTTCCTCGGTTCTTCCACCAGTACCTCACTTTCCTCCCCTCTCCCTCGGCACGGCAATGGAGTCGTCGTCCTCCGCCACCAAGCGTAGGCCGACGCCGGCACCCCTTCCGCTTATCCCCTGCCCTTTTTGCGGCGCACAAGCCCTCACCTTCGTCTGTGGCCCTCATGGATCTAAGCCATCCCCAGTCCACCGCCGCCGCTCTTCTGGACTAGGCCATTGTTGCTGATTCTTTCAGCGGCTGAGCTATCCATCAGGTAATCATGTGCGGACCACCATTTTTCTACCCCCAACTTTGTAGCTAGATCTCGATGCACCAGTCTTACTCACCCACATCATCTGTTCATCTCATTCCCAGAGAACCATGTCCGACTACACTAGCCGTGACGATATTAGCGATAGGCAGATCACCCCACCAGATCCAGCACGGCTGCTGGCACAGCTAGTCGCTCAGATGGTCTGCCCCCAAATACAACATCCAGAAGCTCTGTCAGGCATGTTGTGACTGTAATGAACGGGTTTAGTGAGTACAAATGCTGTTAGTGAAAGAAATAGGTTTTGGTGGGATGCTTGAACTCCCAATGATCCAGAAATTAAATCTCAGGCTGAGCTCCTGGTGCATGAGTAAGGTAGATGTTCGTCCCTGAGCAGTGGTCATCAATAACAAAAAAAATACTACATTTTCAGTGCTGCAGATGTCGCCATGATGTTCGGCATACGGTCTGGCAACAGAGATGTGCTCGGTCCGGATGGTAACATCAATGAGGCGGCAAACGCGGCGGTCCTTTCTATGTGAACAGAATGCACAAGCAACCCGCCATGTCACCACTGCGCGCCATAACATACACACCGACATGATCAACTTCACAGACAAGCTGATGGCAACACTTTGCATCCAAGTGCACATGCTGTGTGGCGAGGGCTTACTCTGACTGTCCCCCTGAAAATGATAGATAACAATGCAACATCTACCGAACCTCACCCAGCTAATCCACCCAGTTCTACTCTACAAGCCATTGTACCGAACCCCAGTTTCTAGCAAAATCCATGGCGTGAGGCTTGAAATTGTCTGATTGTGAAGGTAACATATCTTTGTCAGATCATCTCTTCATGGCCATCATCTATTTTCCCTAAACTATTAATCATTTTACTTTCTCTCACTTTCTATATTAATGATGTGCAGGAGAGCGCTCTTCTAATAAACATAAACCGGCTAAATGGATGAGGCAATCCGGCTCCACTTCCCGCCCTCAGGAAACCAAGGCCTCCAAAAGCCCTAGCAAGGAATCTGTAAGTGATGCTCGGACAACTGAATCAATTTGATCTACTGTCCAGCACTATGCATGGTGCATATCAGTTTCAGTTAGGGATATGTACGCCGACTGCCAGAAGGGTGATCCTTCGACAGTAATTTTTGTTGTCAACCGCATCAACATACCGAAGAGGAAGTATGTATCATCAAGGAGTTATGCCACCAACCCATGGTTCGCAGGCCGGCCAGTCGTTCCAACATCAACTACTACTGTTGAACTTCTTGAATCCCACTTCCAATCGCTGTCTGCACACCACCTTGCCAGGTTTGCATATATTATCATTCTCCACTATTTAAATAAATGGCATGCTGCACTGCATCACCATAAGAAATTTACTGGTTATGACTTTTTTTCCCAAGAACTGGATAGTACACAATGCTCCACAGTTCGTACGAGTTAGCGGGAAGGACATCATGGATCAGCTAGTCGGCAATGACATGCTCGATCATGAACTAGGGTGTAACATTTTGTGGCGGCAGAACCAGGTCGATCTGGAGTCAAACCACGCTTTGCCATATCTGAATCACCGTCACATACTAGAGTTTGATTTCTCGGTAAGATAAATTGTTTTCTTCTCAGCACCTAATCAAAGCCAAACCAGCCATCTATATAATCAATTTGGACCAGTTACCTAATTCTAAAACTCCTCCCTCTTAATTTTTTTCAGATGCTCGCTCTATAAGGCACAAGCATTTCTGATTTTCTAGAGATTCGGAATCAATTCATTGGGGCAAACGGTCCAGCCTGCAATTGAGGCATGCCGGCTGGTAATAATTATCCCTTCGTCATCTTGCTCGCACTCTCCCAGTTTTTATGTGTGGCTGAAACACAGCTTTTTGATAGCTTGCCATCTTACTCCATTGTAGTTCTACATCCCAGCATGACGGATGGGCCCTGTACATTTGGGACAATGGTAGGGAAAACGCGACGGATGGGCCCTTGTACAAAAGGAACATGCTTACAAGGGTTATACAAGTATATGACCCTCATCTGGGCCAAATGGATGCAACCAGGATGAGCAGGCTAGACACGAGCTTATCACGTCTCGCCTCCACGATGCATTGTTCGGCTGCCTAAACAACTTACATGCTGGGTGGCCAACACCCAAGGATAACTGGTCCACTGTTTTCCCCCGTATCATGGATACCTAAATCACCAGGTTAGTAATTTTCCCTATCATTTTAAGCATGTTTCTTAATTGTTCTCCTTATCCCTATCATGGTCATGACCAACACAGTGACTCGTACTAATTACGATAATAATTTTTTCAGAGGAAACAGGTATTTGTGTTATGCACATCACCAGGCACCATGATGTTGAGAAGCTACGAATGCCTATCACCAAGGTAATAGGAATTTGAACAGACTAAACCATTTATTCGCCCTCAAATACTCTTGGAAAGCACATTTCTCACAATGTCAATCATCACATTTTCTCAGATTAACCTGGCGAAAACTAAGAAATCCATTCTGCAAGACGTGATGAAGCTTCAGGCCGACAGTTCTTTGCCAGCCGATGCAATATGGTCAGTTCATGCTCCTAGCGATGGTTTTGAAGACACCCTCTGAACGCAAGCCATTTTACGTGTCAGCCACAACACGCTTCATGTCTTTCTCCATATGAGATGACTTTTGCAACCCACCCAGCTATGTTGTACCTTCAAACAGAATACTTATTATCGTACAAGTCCCAGTACCAGGGCAACCAAGCAGACAACATCTCTGTAGTGAATATGTTTTTTGGTCGCTATCATCCTTCATCACCACTCGGTTTAACCATTTTTGGGGAACTTATCAGCATATGAGCGTACATACACACGTCCTTGTTGCTGAGGAAAGAAAATCCTTGTCTCTGTCAGACGAAACCAAGCAGGAGAACCACCCTCACCCGCCCGACCCTCCCTCGAAACGATTTTTTTTTTCACCTTACAAGTGGGCAAGGCAAACGGCTGGCGACGTCGAAAGCAAATACCTGTACCAGGCCTGCAGAGTACATGTGCGTCCCAGTCGTTATCCAGGAGACGTCCGTCAAATGCTGCAACGCCCGCCGTCTGTACGTACAGCAGCCAGGCCTCCGTATGCTCCATTTTAGATTACTGTATTGCTGTGACAGTGACGTCTGGCACAGATCACGACGCATCTACGAGTGGCAGAGATTTCGGGTTCATCTGGACCCGGGAGCCAAAACTCCACTCCCAGCTGTTTTTTGCTATGTTATTTTTTTAGATAAGATTGGCTGTTTGGTTTGCAAGGTTATATTCTTGTTTTTTTTTATAATTTGGACTTGATCCAAAGACAAGCATTTTATGTAGACGTCGGATAGGCTCTTTCTTTAAAAAAGACACACATGTTAAGAGACCAGAACTGCACGCACGCATCTCATATGTTCATCAATTTCAAGCTCGCTGCAACAGATTTATTTTTCTATGTTTTCTCTCTCCTTCCACTTTAAACAAAGAATGAACTATTTTCTCTATTGTCTCGAGTAAACCGTCGCCGCCAAAGAGGCAGAGACCCCGTACGCCTCATTGTAGTTATGGCCGGCCGGCCACGTGTACGCCTAGTCATTGTAGTGAGGCCACGTTTCAAAGCTCTACCCTATTCTCTAGGAAGAAAATGAACATAGTAACAACCTTCTAGCTTCTTCCTTGCTCTAGCTTTCTCTACTGCCGAGCAGCGCAGCCAGCGCCCGAGCACCTCCTGTCCGACCCTCACGCCCGAGCGCCCCCCGCCGTTTAGATCGGTGCGCTACGGATCGATGCGTCACCCCTGCCTTCTCCTCCTTCCTCTTTCCCACTTCCTGTTCTTCTTTTCTTCTTTCACCCCTGTCGTCGCCGCGTCCTCTACAAGATCGAGCACGCCGCTCCGACGCCTAGCGCCTCCGCTGCATGCATGTATGACTTGCTTCCTTTTCTCAGCCTTTGCTTATTGATTCTGAGACAGCTCCTTGATAACCATTGAAACACCTATATAAATTAGTAGCATTGGATTTAAGGACGCGAGGTGGGATTAATAATACATGAAACAAACTTTTCTTCTTAGCAAAGCATCGAGCCAGCTCAGTTGGTGCCGACAATAGCTAGGAGAAAATGAGGTCGTGATTTCAATTCCAAGTAGCATCGAATATTTTCGCCAGGCCCTTTATCTTGGCTAGATTAGTTGGCCCACAGCCCAAGCTGCGTGCGGCTTTCCATCAGGTAGGCTTCATTCGAGTCTCATCGCTCCGGACGGAAAGTCGTGCGTGGCGGGCCACATGAATAGTACCAAAAATTAGTATCATCTTGAATATGTTTCAAATCTCTACCTAATAATAAAGCACAGTGGGTTTCTGTCGTCCGTCAGGCTTTTTGCAAAAAAGTCCTCCTGTTTCTGAGAAATTAACCCGCAGTCCTACATGTAATGTGGGTAATAATGGAAAACGTTTCGTTTTTTTGCAAAAAAAAACCCTGCCACCACCGGCTACCTCCACCACTTAGGGCCTCTTTGATTCATAGGATTGTAAAAACACAGGAGTAGGAAAAACTTAGGATTGGAATGGCATGTCCACTGGATCCCTATAGGATTTGAGTTTGTTTGATTGTGTCATGGGAAAAACAAAGGATTTCTTCCAAGAGGTTGAAGTGGATGTTAGAATTCCTGTGAAATGTAGTACAAATGAATCCTTAGGAAAAAATCCTACAGGATACAATCCTACGAATCAAACGACCGACGTAGGAAAAATTCCTAAGGATTCTATCATCAAAGATACTATGAAAATCCTTTGAACCAAAGAGACCCTTATCCATTCCTGCCTCTACTGTACCGCCCGGCACGCCCCGCCGCTTGCCGCCGGCGTCGACGCCGCAGAAGCCAAGGCAGGGGAATGTGTCGCGGAGGGCGTCCGCACCGCGCGAGCCCAGGAATGGGGCGAGGCGTCACGGCAGGCGTTGTAGAGCGCGGAGGACCGAGGCGTCACGGCGGGCGTTGGAGGGCACGGCGGACCGAGGCGTCGCGGAGGAGAAGGATAAGGCGGCCGGCGTGATCTCTTAGGGTGAGGCGTCCCGGCGTGCCGGCGGTGTTGGCTGCTGTGGAGCGTGCTGCGGCGGACGGCTTCAGGCGGTAGTGGCTGAACTGGAGTGCGGGCGCTACCGCAACGGCGAACTGGAGGAGAGGCTCCGGCAGTGGGCCAGGCATGGCTAGGCATCGCCAAGAGCCACGAGGTCGTCGCCGCCGGCCTCCGCGCCACGCTGGACTAGCTGCCGCAACCCCCCTGCACCGTCGCGGTGGGATGCCTGTGTTTCTGCTGCTCCGGTGTCGGCACCTGTCTTTGTGTGGTGCGTGCAAACCAGCCGAGGTAGCGAGCACCCAGCAGCCTGATGAGTAGGATATGAACACGGCTTCGCGGGGAGCTCCCATGGACGGAGAGGCGGCCGGAGGCGGGGAGAGCTCCAAGGCAGCCTGATGAGTAGGAGATGAATGCCGGCTTCGTGGGCGAGCTCCCACGGCAGGCCAGGCGAGAGGAGGCGGATCCATCTGCTCTGACGTGGATCCAGCGGCGGGGTGGACGAATCGAGGCGGAGGAGCACGAGCCTGACGGAGAGACAGCCAGAGGCGGGGCGAAGCTCCAGGGCGGCGGGGGTGCTACGGGTTCCATGGCGACTCCCTTCTCTGGAGAAAACAAAAATTAGAGAGAGAAGAAGAAGAAGGGAAAAGCTAGAGAAAGGAGGAGAAGGAGCTCTCCTCTGTGCCACGATCCACCTGAAGCAGGCCAAGCCCAGCTGCCGCCCCTCTCCTCCTTTCTCTAGCTTTTCCCTTCTTCTTCTCTCTCTAATTTTTGTTTTCTCCAGAGAAGGGAGTCGCGGTGAGGCTGGCTGCTGGAGTTGGAGAGGGGCTAATTAGCGAAGGGGAAAAGAAACGGGGTAGAAACGAGAGAGGGGCTGCAACGCTGCGTTAGAGATAAGACTGAGCGATCGATCCGGTGGCTCCATGCCGGTCGAGCAGGCGAGAGATCTCGCGCGAGTTACACATGGCGTCCACTGGGTCCCACACCACCGCCTAGGCCAATTGGTCCAGTAGTTTCTTTCTATCCTATACCCAACCACACGCGAACTCTCCTTGCCGCGTGGCTGTTCATGGGAATTAGCAACTTGAATATACACAAGCCTTCTTTTCCTTCAAAATACCGTATTTTATGCACCGGTACTGAAATGTTTTAACCACCAATGCCGAATAAAATAGTACCTAGGCACCGAATTAAAATGGGGTTGCTAGCAGATCATCGATGAGAACAGACCAAGATAATTCATGAAGGGCAATGCATTGGGTATTATTGCCCTTTTGAAATTGTAGTACATACATGCTGAATGTCAAAATGTTGAGTATAAACTATACTTCGCTTGCTCCTGAGAAGATAAAACCGACATAAAACCGATTATCATCCCGCAATAATTAAAGTCTAGACTCCCAAGTCTCAGCAAATTAATATGCCAGTGGTGGCTGACCGCGAGCCGGCTGCGACAAGGGGTTGTAGCAGCTTCGGTGTCGGCGAGCCAGCTACAACAACGAGGCACGTGAGGATAGATGTGGAACGACAAATGTGTGAGATAGATAGCGAATAACGGCTACACGCAGACCGATTATACAATTGCGGACCCTATTTTTCTTTCTTTTTTTCCTTTCTACTTCCGGATTGCGCCTAGCGCTGGTCATAGTGATATCATGGTGGTGTCAATTGTAATTAAAATGGGATTATCGGTTGTGCATGATAATATATTTGTAGCGCCCTTGGGATGGACATAGAACCTGTGCAGAACCTAGAACCAAGATGTTGATGGACATGGAGCTCTCACTAAATTTAAATACACATCAATTCTTTCTACTGTTGCAACCACGGGCGCCTAGCTATTTGCTACCATTGTCTTTTGATCAATTCTCGCAAATACAACCTCCGTCCGGGATTAAAAAGCCCTTGAGCCATGAAACCAACACACCGTGTAGCTTTTGACCGAATTTTTACCCCGTTGCATCGCACGGGCCATTTTCCTAGTTCAAACTAAAAACGTAAAATCGCGGAAAGAAGTGTATTATGACGGTGAACCCACGGAGTCAATCCATACTTTATTATTAGGGAAAGATATAGATATACTGCTAAATGGGTTAAAAAACATATAATAGATGTGTGCACGTATGCTTGGTGATTCGAGTGCATGGTGGCACATATTCGCGTTATCGTATCCTCTTGCTTATTCATTCACTCCTACTGTGGCGCGCCGACGGGGTGGGATGCGATCTGAGCCATAAGAATCCTCATGGATATTATGTATGCATGTTCCCTGGCCGGCTGAGTCGACCTTGATCCATTCCAGTGGAGCAGATGAGAAATGCTCGCCGTCGCCGGGCCGAAAGTTGAACCATGTGGCCAACACAGATTCGAGGAACTTTCTCCTGGTTTATGCTATAGATTTATTAAAACACAAATGTGTAATGGAGAGAGAAAGAACCAGGTTTTGAAAAGATACCTGACTAGGAGATAAACCTCTATGTTCCATATATTTTCCATAGATTGCATAATGTTATTAATACAAGTTTCAACATTACAAGTTCAAAGGGTTTCTCTTTCCCTCTTCTGTCTATGACGGCTAGGGCGCTTATCCCCTCCAGAGAGTGGTGGCCCGGAGCCGTGAAGGTCAAGCTGCCACCTGCCAGTCTCACCATCACAACGAGTAGCAGGTTCGAGCCCATATCCCAGGCGGGCAGGTAGCAGCGGCCAGCCGGGGGATGAGCAGTTGAGCACTGCTGCACAGGCACATCACTACGCAATTGCCATGGATAACAAGCCTAATCAACGCCGATATTTGGTTTTCAATAGAAAAGGAGATGACGTGATCACATATGAAGTTTAGGAAGACTTTTGAGCAGCAACTCATCATCCTTTGCTTGAGTTGATTTTTATGTGTGTGTTTTCTTTTAACTTGGCCCGCCCCGAATTTTCTTTGTAGCTCCGCCACTGAATGGATGCTCTGTAAAAGATGAGGGTTCTACCAATATTAAATGAGCTTATGCTTATCTTGTCGTTGCTAAATTTGATGCTTTTCTTAATTTAGATGGGTGTTATGCTAACCGTGAGAGAATCTACGGTATATATATAACGGTTACTCAGTACATTGGAGTATATTGTGTCATATCGCACACGGTTTTGTCGGAGTTATAGAATATACGTATAGCTGGAGGTAGATGCGCTGCTTCAGAGAGCTCAGTGCGTTGAGTAGAGCAGTGAGCCAAGTATGTTGAGGTAGATGAGCGCTGATGTGACACGCCGTATCTATACCTAATCTATATATCTATATAAATTGCTCCTAAAGTTGCAAATATTAACCACCAATGTCATCTATCTATACCTACCTACTAATAAAGTACGCAATTTTTCTATCCATCCGTCGTCATATGTTTAAGTTTTACAAAAAATCCCATGATGTTTTTTTCTTTAAGTAACCCACGGTCCAACATTAAGTGCCCTTTCTCTGTTGGGCTTCGGCCCAATTGTGGTAACCACTATCTTACGCTCCTGGACGATGGTTAGATTCCGCGTTTGTCCAGTTCGCACTGTTTCGGCCCATTTAGGTCCCTGACCTTTTATTATTTAAAAAGAATAGGGTAAACATGATGCTATAGCTTTGCGACCGTAACTCGGATTAAAATAATTGTATATGTATTTTTATCAGAAAAATTGCATAGTTTCCAACCGTGCTATTATTTGTTTCTGTTAATAACTTTAAGATTTTATTTAAGGCATAACTTTAATTAACCTAATTAATTGCAATGACGTATTTTGGAAAATGCTAACACACAGTACAATTTTTATATGAAGTATGTTAGGAGAGCCTATATGGATCAGAGGGAGTATGAATGATTGGTTTCAATGTGTGTATAGGAGTAATAAAGAAAGGAGAGAATAAAATGAGTGATCGGTGGGGATAAGAACAGAAGATTCGAGAAAAAATGAAGGAGAGAATCCTTTTACTGAGAATTTTCTCATGACTTGGTACTAATTCCAAACATTGATGCAGCTTACAAATAATGCCTTGGTATGATTTTTTTTTTTGAAAATTAGGCTCCTTAAGATCATAATCGCCGTACACAAACTGTACCAAAATTATTGTCTGTGTAGCATAGCATGCTTCTTAATGGACTACTAACATGAATTCTGCTAGGCATTAGTGTGTCCTCTCTGTCGTGGCCGGGCATAATTTGAATGTTGTTGGGCCGTGTTGATGGATATTTCAGTGTACACGTCAATTATCTCTTCCGTTGCAACGCACGAGCAAATGTGCTACTAATTGATAAAAAACATTTAATACAGGACATTTCATACAGAGGAATCCCCGCCTAGGCCGGCCCATGCAGTAGGGACCTCCTATACTGCGCTCTGCGTGCTGGGAGAAAATGCAGTGCACCCGTTTGGGCGGCCTCATTTCTAAATTTGGTTTTTATTTTTTCTTTTCATTTTTATTTTTGTTTTTTCTACTTTAAATAATTTGGAACTTCAAAATAGTTTCATAAATGAAAATTATAAGAATTTGACGTAAAACATTTAATAAATAATAAATTGTTTGTGTTTCATAAAACATTCATGCTTTTGTAAAAAATGTTTGAAATTCTGCAAAAAAGATTGGGAAATAAAAAAATGTTCATGATTTTTCCAAAAGTTCATATATTAAAAGAAATGTTAACGAAATTGAACAAACAAATTCAGCGCACCCGTTGGGTCGGCCCATGTCTGGGCATCCCTTTTTCCTAAATTTGGTTTGAAATTTTGTTTTTTGTTTTCTTCTACTTTAAATAATTTGGGATTGACAAAAAGTTCACAAATAAAAAAAAATTAAAGAAAATTTTAAAATCATAAAATGTTTGTGGATACAAAAAATATTCGTTCATTTATAAAACATTTGCTTATTCAAAAAATGGGGGAGATTATGAAAATAAATGTTCAGGAAATAAACAAATGTTCATTATTTTCTGAAAAAAAATTATTAAAAAATGTTAATGAAATTGAATAAAATTTTGCCAAGCAAAAAATGTTCTTGAATGGAAACATATCCTAAATATTCAAAAATTGTTCATGACATACGAAACTGTTTATTCGTTCATAAAATGTTTGAGTGTTCAAAAAATTATCATACATTTCAAAAAATGTTTGCTAGATAAAAAAATGTAAGTTAATTTAGAAAATTGTTCCACCAATGTTCGTTCATTCTAGAAATGTTCAATGGTTCAAGAAAATTGCTAAAAAAATGTTCAGAATTTTACAAAAATGCTTGCAAATAATATAAATGTTCATGAGTTAAAAAAATGTTCTTGATTTTAGAAAATCTTTGAAAATTTGTAGAAGTGTTTATGAATTGGAAAAATGTTCACGAGTTTAAAAAAATGTTCATGATTTCAAGAAATCGAGAGTGATAGTGTATCTCTATGATATAGCAAAATATGAGCATGGCCATTGTAGATTATGAGAAAGAATTCTCCTATCTCAACGCACGGGCTCTTTTGCTAGTAATAATAAAGCCATTAGCGCTTTTGCCCGTCAAGCCTAAAATTACTCCCAAAGTTGTCATAAATTACCCACTATGCCATTCATAAGTGAAGAAAATGTTTTGATTTTTTTCTATCAAAGACACACCAGGATCGGTTCTTTTACACGGTGATGCCCTAAAATATCGCAAGCACAGTTGAACCGCGGTAGCTGAAGCCTCCCTCCTTCACGCAGGGGACCAAGCTTCGATCCATGGTTCCACTCGTTTTTTTCTCTCCCTTTTTGTCAAGCGTACAACTCCACCTCCCGGGTTGACGGGCCGACCCATGTGTGGGGGGTGGCGCCCCCCTCCTTTTTTGCCTTTTGCCTTTTCTTTTATTGTCTATGTTTTTATTTTTCCTTCTTTAAATTAATTCAAATTTCCCAAAATACCAATTTGGGACCCTGTTCCAGCACCCTGCCAGAGGGAGAAATCATCACCAGAGGTCATTTTCATCATCCCGGTGGTTACCATGACAAGGAGGGAGTAGTTCACCCATGGGGCTGAGGGTATGTACCAGTAGCTATGTGTTCTCTCTCTCTCTCTCTCTCTCTCTCTCTCTCTCTCGTGTTCTTGATTTGGCACGATCTTGATGTACCGCGAACTTTGTCAATATAGTTGGATCATATGGTGTTTCTCCCTCTCTATCTTGTTGTGATGAATTCAGTTTTTACCTTTGTGATTTCACTATTATCGGATTGAATACTTGTTGGATTTGAGAACACTTGATGTATGTCTTGCATTTGAATACCCGTGGTGACAATGGGGTGTTCTATTGATTCACTTGATATATGTTTTGGCGCTCAACTCGGGATTCCTAAGGTGACATTGGGGTAATCTATGCATAGGGGTTGATGCACGTTTTCGTCCTACTTTCTCCCTTAGAAACTTTGGGGGCACTCTTTGAAGTTCTTTGTGTTAGATTGAATATTATGAATCAGAGTTGTTTGATGCATATCGTATAATCAACTCACGGATACTTGTGGTGATATTGGATTATCTAGGTGACGTTAGAGTTGGTTGATGTGTATCATATAACATTATTCACTACAAAAAAAGACACATCCGTGACATTTTGGGCCGAACGAATTTTTTTTCTTTCATGCTTATGACACTTCTATGACGATAATTGTGACAAAACCCGGTACCATCATAGATGTGGTGGGCTCCTACTTCTAAGATAAAAAATCATGACAGAAAATGGGCTTTTTGTCCTGGGCGGATCGGAGACGCAGCTGCATGACATTCTTTGGGTCGTCCGTGATGAAAAAAATCATGATAGAAGCGAGGGCGAGGAAAATATCGGGGTGTTCCCGGTTTAGGTGGGTGGTCGGAGCCGAGCGTTGCACGGAGGTTTGCATGTTTCTCTCGTACACACACGTGTGTGGATGTGAGGCGTTGGGATCTAACTGAATCCGAGCGAGGCGTTTGCCTACTGAACCCGAGCGATTGCACTGCAGGCTATGCGTTACTGAACCCGAGCGATCGATCGATGGCTGTTAACTGAACCCGATCGAGTGATTCCTTCACTACTGCTGCTAACTGAAGTCGATCGATGCTGCCTCTCGATGAATAGTGAGCATTGTTAGGGGGATGGATGAACAGTTTCCGGTGGGGGGTTGGATGAACAGGACCCCGTGGTAGTAAAGGTCATTGCTGCTGGATGAAGAGGACCCCGATCGAGCCGGTTGGGGGTGGATGAACAGGACCTCGTGGAGGGCTGGATGAACAGGACCCCATGGAGGGCTGGTTGAACAGTAGCCGATGGAGGGCTGGATGAACAGTAGCCCATGGAGGGGTGGTTGAACAGGACCCCGTGGAGAGGGCTGGTTGAACAGTAGCCGGTGGAGTAGCGCGCAGTGGAGGCTGGATGAACAGGAGCCTGTGGATGAACAGTCGCAGGTGGAGGCTGGAGGAGGTCGACGGTGGAGAGGAGCAGTATCCCGTGGAGACCCATTTTGCGGTATGCCACACCCCTCCCGATGAACAGGACCCTGGTTTCGACCATAGGGCGCCAACACAAGTTCGTTTCCTCTGTTTTGCGGTACACCACACCCCTCCCAGTCAACAAGACCCTGTTTCGACTGTAGGAGGTCCAACAGAAGTTCGTTTCCTCTGTTTTGCGGTAGGCCAGACCCCTCCCGATGAACAGGATCGTGTTTCGACCATGGCCGGTCGAACACAAGGTCATTTCCTCCATTCTGCGGTACGCCAGGCCTTGTTTCCATCGGTTGTTCCGTCTAAGCCCTCCTGATGAACACGACGATGCATTCTGTTCCGACCCAGCCGGTTGGCTCCCCTTGAACACAACGACGACGCAGTTTCTCTGTTCTGACCCAGCCATGTACACGAGCCCTGGCCGTACGTATGCGCGAGTAGGCGATCGAGACCCCGCCCGTATGTACGTACGTGGCCGTATTTACTTTCTTGCACCCTGACCGCTGTACGTATGTGTACATGCTACGTGCGCGCCTCTGCTACGACACGTACGTGCCTCTACTATGACACGTGCACGCCTCTACATCGACCAGTATGTACGTACATGTTTGCGACCAGAATGAAAACGCTACGTACACTTCGACCAGGTGGGTCCCGACTGTCAGGTACTTCCTTGCGTATGAAGATGTAGCTGGTGGGTCCCAGCAGTCAGGGGGGCGAATTGTTTTTTTGCCCCGACGCACTTCCTTGCATGCAAAGATGTAGCTGGTGGGTCCTAGCAGTCAGGGAGGAAACATTTTTTTCATGAAATATGGTGGCCCGTTCGGTGGGTCCCTGCTGTCAGGTGGAGGAATCATTTTTTTCTGCATAATAAGGAGGCACTTCCTTGCTGCGGCCGTGGACCCAGCTGTCAGCCTCGCCGCGTACAGCACTCTTTCGATGGAAATCGTTCCTTGACCATGTTGACCACGCCGCACCGAGAGCACCAGGGCGGTGGACGACGGCGAGGCCTACGAAGAGGACGACACGGAGCCGAGGAAGATGTGGCAGTAGATGCCCACGCGGATAGGAGTACAAGGGTTCACTGGTTCGGCTTCGGTATGAGGATGTCGTCACCGCAGAATAACAAGGGGTGTGGCTGAGTGGAGGGATGGCCTGGCCAGCGGTGGGAATAGTAGGGGGCGGTGAGGCCTCCGCGGCAGCACAGCCGGCCATGGAAGGTAGGAGCAGGCGCCACGACTAGCGCTGCTTTGGGCGGCTGGAGCAAGAAGACCAGAGGTTTAAGAAGCATGACGGCAGTTGGATGGACATCGTACGATCACTGGAGCTAGAACCGTTCATATTGACTAAGTTGACAAAGCCCTCCATCCCCGTCAACTTAGTAGGCCCACAAGTCAGGCTCCGAAACAGTGCGCCCCAGATGTTAGGGGGGGGGGAATAATTTTTTGGGCGGCTGAAGCTAGAATATCCGAGATTGAAGAAGAAGCACAACATCTGTTGGATGGACATTCAACAACCACTGCTGCTAGAACCGTGTGTTGACTATAAGTTGACAAAGCCTTGCATACGCGTCAACTTACTTTTTTTAGGGGACACGTCAACTTAGTAGGCCCACAAGTGTGTGGTAGAGAATTTATAGCCCATTTGCGATTTGTAAGAATGTACAACCCATTTTTGAATTCTAATGGAATTTACTACAACCCATTTACAGTTTGTTAAAAGAACAACCCATTTTCTAGCTAGGACAACGATTAATAATTTCAACCAACTGTTCAAAACAAAATTCAATAAAATTTCCCACATTTTGATGGGATCCAAAATATTTTTATCCCGAAATTTCTAGTCAGATTAAATACAATTTCAATATAAATTTGTAATACGTAAAAATCCAACGAAAGATTAGGCGTGCAACAATTAATGATATTAAAAATTTCAAAATCCAAAAATAATATTTTATAAACTAATTACGTGTTTGGTGCATTTCTATAGTTACTGCCTAGTTTTTATAATTACATCCCATTTATTATTTCTTAAAGCTCATTTTCCTGTTAAGCACAATTTTTATAATTGCATCCCTCCTAGGAAAGATTTGCAGCCCAACGGGGCGGAGAATAACAAGTTGATCTTGCCTGGTTATTCCTAAAAAAGTTTAGCTGGGCTAGCCATTTTCAGCTTGAAAATAATTAATATCTGGGCTGGATATCTGGCCTGGGCTAGATGGGCCATAGCCCGCCTAGTTAATAGCCTGCTCTCCTCTAAACATCAATGAAAACATCGCTCATGAAAAACTCTGAAGTGGTCACACCTCAAAAACACAAATACTGCTCGAGCTGCTTGGTCCCAGCTGTCGGTTGCTCCTTGTGCAATTCTCTCGTTTATTGACTACATAGGTTGACAATGGTGTGGGACAGTGATATCAGGAAACCAGGAGGAAGCAAAAAAATATAGTTGTACATAATAAGGAGGCACTTGCGTACGTATGGCTATGGCTCTAGTGGGTCTGAATCCTCATGTTCGTTGACCATGTTGACAATACTCTGCGCCACGGCGAGCGCAACAACTCGAAGGACGACGGAGAGAGCCTCGCGGGCCCTACGGATCGTCTGATATAGCACCCGTTGCTCATTCAGGAAGCCAGGTTCGTCGGACACCTATGAACACCTTTGAGAGAGTGAGACGACATGAAACGGTAAGGCCGCGCTTGGGAGCTCTGGTTTATTTCACACTTGCATTAAGATACAAGTGTAATTTACTCGTCATCGGAAACAACGCGTAAAATACAGACGTAATGAAACCGAGGGCCCGAGGTCTGTAAGTAAAACCGGCAGGTTACGCATGTAATTTGAGAGACCAGTGTATATTTTACTAGTTGAAATCGACCAACCAAGCGCTTCGCCCGAGACCATCTACTTTTATTTACAAGCGTGAGTTTTACAAGAGGTTTTTGTTGGAAAACGACGATCCAATCACGTCCTAAGATGATGAGTTAGTCAGAAGATCATATGGTTTCACCTCTAACCTACCCGAGTTGTCGTATAGGCTATGAATGAAACATAAGAAGATGAACTTCTTAAGCACAGAAACAACAAAAGTGGATGATCTTCTTAACATGCAAAACAATACGAAGCATTATTCGCAGGAGGCATGGTGAACAGCTTGTGATCTCGCATGCCACAACATTCCAAGCTCAACTTTGCTATCAAAAACATAAGGCCTGGCATTACATAGACAATATTCAGAACAAACTCTTAAAATACCTTATATAAGTCAACATTCATGTGACTATGCATCTCAGCAGAGTAACTATTTACTTCTAAAATGAACATAGGAATAGGAAAAAACGATCGACGCTGCTCACGGCAAAGGGCGTCCCACTAAAAAATATCAAATGCATGTCTTCTGGCTAACATCAATGAGAAAAATTTGACAAGGTTTTCCAATTCCAATATATTAAACTAATGTCTTCTTAAACATCAATGATTAAACTTTGACAAGCTTTTCCCATTCAAAATATGTAATGCCTATGATTGTGGAACGGGCAGGGTTTTTCATCAGTTTGTCAGCTGATACTCCTGTGGCTCAAGGTGACAACGAATGATTAGAGAACCATTCGATGTATTGTGCATGATGAAGTATTATGGAGGACACGAACCATCTCAACATCTTGTGCAGTTCCACTAAAATCAAGCTGAGCATCCCTATGGATTTTGTATTTATATGCTGTAAGAAAACAAAGACACATCAGCACACACATGAATATTGGCCCCAGTGTCAACCCACCTATCGGTGGACTGACAAAATGAAAGTACGTTAAACAGATTACCATACCCAGATGCCCCATCATTGTTGCTTAAAGTGACATTGACAGACTTGGTGTCCTGCCCTGGGTTCTTGTACTTGTTTGGGCACTTGTTTGCCCAGTGTTCCTCTGAACCACAAGTAAAGCAGCCATCTCTCTTTTTGTCTTTCTTCTTACCCTTCTTAAATGTAGTATTCTCCTGGACAGAGTTCTTTCCCTTGAACATGTGGATGAATGCCGATACTGACTTTGTTTATTACAGCTGCGTCAACATCTGACTTGTTCATACCTTTAATTCTGGAGTGAATTTTGCACTCCACGTGTTGTTGAGTTGCCAATGCTCTAAGCAAACTAGTCATGTCACCAGCGTCTACTAATACTCTGTAAAGCTTCTCGATCATTCCTTGTGTAATGTAGCGCAAACAGTGACTACTTCTTTCTGCAAAGTGGAAAGACCAACTGGGCCCAATAATGCAACATTTTGCCTTAAACACATTGGCTCCTTTTGTGTAGTTCAACTAAAATCAAAGTTGAAATAAAACCGATTGGCAAGGCTCACACAGGCAAGAACCAAACAGCCCCTTGATATCCCTGTATGCAACAATAGGTATAAGGGAAAAATTACTGAGAAATAATGATTGATGACTTATACTCCCAGAAGAAAAAATAACTACCTTATCTTAATGGGAAACAAAGCAGGAGAGTAGCAATTCTCAAACAGTGTGATTCATTCATATTAACGGAGACATTATCTTAACAATGCCTTGTTTCAACATGAATAAAAATGACAAAGCAGAAAAGTACCATTCCTAAAACAATGCGACTGATTCATATTAACAAAGACATTATCTTAACAATACCTTGGTTAAACATGTAGAAAGAACTGCAAAGCATGATATATAGTACCACTTGTAAAACACTGTAACTGATATATTAACAGAGACATTATCTCAACAATACATTTCTTAAACATGTACTCCGGCCGATCCCTAACAGAAATGGTACTCCCGCCGATCCCTAACAAGTGTTACAGTTTCGAAATAAGATTCACTAGTTAATTCTGAGAGTGGCATTTCTTAATTTTAGCAGAGGCATTAGATTAACAAAAAGCATAAACAGTTCCATGAGAGAGTGGGCGCAACAACACCATGTGCTTCCATCTACTTATAAAGGGGGTCATGTAGAGTTTTGTGTAAGAAAGCAACAAGCATCATGTTTGGGTTGGAACAATTTTTGCTCACTTAATGGTAAAAGATAGCAGTTCAATAGCTTTAATTCAACATTTATCCAAAACAGTACCAGTACAAGTAGCACAACATCTCAAAGCACACTGCACCATCATGTGGATGAGACCAAGATTTGAAACAACTTGCGAGGAAGACTTGAAACAAATCTCGATCTCCTTTTGTGCAGTTCCACCAAAATTAAGCAAAGTCGCCGGTGCGACATTCAAGTTGAACTGCAGAAAACACTCTTAAAACATAAGTATTTCGTGTAGCGAAGCAAAATGTCGCAATAGCAACAAGTTGAATAGATATCCATGTTTTAATAGAGGGAAAAAAGGAATCAATTACTGGCCAATAAAGGAGGATGAAGGCACAAGATCCTCCTAAAACAGTACCAATACAAGTATCATAGAATCTCAAAGCACATTGCACGATCATGTGGATGAAGGCGTGTACTGACTTTCATCACGCTAATAAGATCACCTATGAATCTGCCAACACGAATAGGAAATCCAATCTCTTTTTGTGTAGTTCAACCAAATGAGCAAAGTTGCCGATGTGATATTTAAGTTCACCATAGCAACAAGTTGAATAGACATCCCTGCTTTAACAGAGGCAAAAAGGAATCAATTACTGGCCAATAAAGGAGGATGAAACATACGACGACAAAAATAAGCATCTACTCCCTCCGTCCCATAATATAAGAACGTTTTTGACACTAGTGTAATTTAAAAAACGTTCTTATATTATGGGACAGAGGAAGTAACTTATCTTGATGGAAAACAAAGTAGGACAGTAACATTTCAAAAACTGTTGCATTGATTCATATTAACAGGCATTCTCTTAAATCAACATTCGTTAAAAATGCATTTTACTTTTAATAGTGGCATTCTTCAATTTTCCAGCGGCATTCTTAGATTAACAACAACAAAATAGTTGTATGGGACATGGGACATGCCAGCACCATGTGCCTCCACATGTATAAATGGGTGATGCAGAGTATGTAGCCAAGCAACATATCTGCGTTGGTCCCATATTTGTTCTCTTTCAACCTTTTTCATATGTGAGGGCAGCAAATCTAGTCCTGCACAAACTACCCGGCCCCCAGTTTCTTTCCCTTTTCAACAAAGAGATCGGTTCCTTACAGATGTGTGTACTGGGTTACCCCCTTTTCCCTTTTCGACCAACAAACCAGCTGGATAGCCAGTCTATACTATTTTCCCTCCCTCCTTTCCTCATTGAACCACGTCCTAGATTCATGATCAACCCCACCGCACCCTTCTTTCCTCTTTGAACCAAGACCTAGATTCGACTACAGAATCAAAAAAGATCTGCATGCAGCTAGAGCAATGACGGTTTCAAAGAAACTTATACCTTAGGGTCATCGGGATGTTGCAAGGCGTGTGGTGAGAGGCTGGATCAGTCCACACTACGTACGACAGCGAGGAAGAAGGGGTTGGTGGCCCTCCCGCATAGGCGCTGGGTGAAAGAGAACAGCGCAGCCGGCAGTGGATTGCCTCCCTCGTTGAAGGCGATAGAGTGAACACTACACCTCCTCCCCTTCCCGGTGCGACGGGATCCGAATGCCTCCTTCACCAGCTATGATGGGGGGGAGAGAGACAATAGGCCAACACAGTCTTGTTTAGATCTGGTGAAGAGGGTGAGAGACTATGTATATAGCAAACCCTAGCAAAGGAACATTGTGCCTCCATCATGTGTGTGTGTGTCTATATAGATATATGTATATATATATATATATATATATATATGTGTGTGTGTGTGTGTGTGTGTGTGTGTGTGTGTGTAGTGCAGCGAGAGTGTGGAGAGTGCAAACCCTAGCGAACAAGCGCTGAGACTCTAGCTTATATAGTACTACATATATACTCTAGTATGGACTGAGCTCCGGTGCCTTAACTACACCTGCTTTTGGCTGTATGACAGGTGGGCCAGCCACATTTTGGGCCCACCTGTCATAAACCCAAAGGCAGGTGCACTAAGTCAATGAAGCTGCGTCCATATAGTACTCGTGTATACTACTAATATATAATGGAGTGATTTTCTTATTCTCTCCATAACAATCATTTTAAATTGTGCAAGTATGAAACGAAACTCTTTATTTAACGTACCAGTGAAGAAAACTACTACTTCTGATGAACTAACGATCCACGCGTCCTGGTCGTACTTCCTATCCTTCACGTGCGGTACACTACCCTCCCTTAAGTGAACAACCACACATACGCCAAATTATCGGAAACGTGTGAGAGTGTGTACAAATAAAGAATTTTAATTTCAACTATCGGAAAGGTTTGAGAGTATGTACAGTTTGCCCTCTCTCAATAATTATGGTTTGTTGTGTTCAGCCTAAACTTGGTCAAACTTTACAATGTTTGACTTCAATCAAATCTAATATGCGGAGTAAATAAAAATGGAGGGCTACTACGTCCATCCGGGTTTTTAGTCCACACCATTTTTTAATCAAAGTTAATAGTTGGACAAATAAAATTACAGGGGAGCTGAAGACAAAGTTGTGAGAAGGCTTAGAAATAAATACAAAACTTATGCTCTTAGTACCAATGTCGATCCTTCTTCATAAGATGACTTAACACCTAGACGGAGGGGGTACTACTTCTCAGTCCAGGTTTTATGGAATATTCGTCACCTCTTCTCTTCTTGTACGTACTCCATTTGTATCTCACTTCATGTGGCTTCGCACTCGCACGATATTCCTATTCTATGAACCTGGGTGTGCATGTGTGTGTGTGTGTGTGTGTGTGTGTTTAACAGCATGTGTGTGTTAGAGAGAGCGACACGTCGACCTACTCCTACAGAGAGATGGTGTGTAGTGTACGATTTAGCCGCGAGAGTTGGTGCATCCTCTCGTTTCCGGGCGTCCGGTTGGGACATGCGGACAGCTGCCATGCTCGCTCCTGACCAGCCTGTCCCACCCAAAGCCCCTCCATCTCCCGCACGCCCTTCCCGCCCGAAACGGTCAGCGGTCCTCCAAAGAATCGGTGCCGCATTCATGCCCGGGCAGAGCGGACACGACCTCTCACTGGCGCCTGCGTTGAAGGGAGAAGCGGGTTCAAGAGTGATGGTTGCTTCGGCCATCCAACTTACTGCTGGGTCTATGTGATTTGACGGCTCATTTGTCATTATTACTGAGGTGGTAGGACTGCTGGATGTCCCACGCTTTCGGCGAAAGGAGGTACTACTAGATTACAATTTTTCTCCATTCTTACAGTGGAGGAGTGCGGGAGCAGTGAAAACACGCAGGCTCAGTGATTACATGGCCCACCTCACACTATCACCATATTTTCTGGACACCGTGCGACACCTAACTCTTTACATAGTACTAGTATAGTACGTATTGTAATTTATCAGCGATATAATTTTTTACAATGCTATGAAGCTTCCAGCTTTTGTTTCATGTATCTTGCGTCCAAGGTTGCCCGTTGCAACATTTCATCAAATAAAAAGGAGACTAACATGCATGCTATTGCATCTCAATGATTGACAGATCATAGCCAATATGTACTCCCTCCGTTCCAAAATAAGTGTCTCAACTTTATGCAAACTTTAGTACAAAGTTGTACTACGAAGAAAGTTGACACTTATTTTGGAACAGAGATAGCTAAAGAAAAAAACGATCCATGCAGTCCCTAGCCCTTGAACCGTAAACCCTAACCAGGCTTTAATTTGCTGGAAATGTTGGAGCTTCCGAAGAAATGAAATTTGCAACCCTTTGACCATCGAATCATTTTGTGCAGTTTCACCAAAATCGAGATGAGCATTCCTGTGGCAAAGAAATTGAAGAAGTGTGATTAGAATAAGATTACTAGGACTAGTTGATGAGACATAAACTCATCACAAATACAGTACGTAGAAGCCAGTAGAGGTATGTGCGGGGCAAATAAGTAGAGAAATATCCACATGGAGTGATGTGGGCAGCTGGAGCAGTGGTGCAAGACGGCTTTAAAGGGAGTTGTGCCTGAGGGATGTCGGGACGTAGCTCAACCTAGAGGATGGCGGCAGGAGGCGGCAACTGCCCACGTCGCGGCAGTGAGCAAGGGATGAAGGCAACCTCACCGGCTTTGTGAGAGAGAACATCGGGCACTCCTGATCGGGACGGGCCGACAGTGAGTTTTCGCTGTCGGCAATGGCGACCGCATCTACACTAAACATCCACCCCTTCCCCCGGCGGACGTGATCCGCCGGGATGTTAGAGATGTGGCCACAGTCATTTTGTGCGAGAGACACTAGTAGAAAAAGGGTCAAATCTGAGACACATTAGTGCCGGTTTGATTTTGAGCCAGCACTAATGTGTCCATTAGTGCCGGTTCCAACGGCTAGCCGGCAGCTCTCATTAGTACCGGTTCGTGGCGAACCTTTAGCACCGGTTCGTGTGCCAGTTCCAACGGCTAGCCGGTCGCTCTCATTAGTACCGGTTCGTGGCGAACCTTTAGCACCGGTTCATGCCACGAACCGGTACTAAAGAGTGTGGTGGCAGGATGTTGTCAGTCTGGGGCCCCTCCAGCACCTGTAGTACCGGTTCGTGGCACGAACCGGTATTAAAGGTCATCGTACATAAACCCTTCATCCACCCGAGCTCGCTCTGTTCTTCCCCTTTCCCCTCACTTCCTCTGTTGTTCCCCTCTCTTCCTCGAGCTCATCACAAATTTTGCTCAAAATTTGTCAAGATTTGAAGGCCCCCATCCATTCAAATGATCACAAAGGTTAGCAACTTTGTCCTTTCATCTCCCACTGCTAGATTAGCTCTTGCAATGCTTTGTATAGAGATTAATTTGTGAGTTTAGTAATTTGGGAGGAATTATATGTGCTAGTATTTGATTTATATGCATTTTGAGGTAAAAAATAACACTTAGTTTGCATATGTAGGTGTGGTTTACTTAGTGCCTTCTAAATCTCCGTCGTAACCACCGTCGATCGCCCGCACCGTCCCGTCGCCGGCACCACCTTGTGGTGAGGCTCTTGTTCATGAATGTTTTACATTACCAAATTGATGTTTGTGTGATTTGGATATATAGTTACTCATATAATTATCTTACCCGTACGTTGTTTGTTATACATAGTGCCATGGTTTTGATATCCGTCCCCGTCGGCCCTTGTCCTTGTTATGATTTAGATGTGGTATATTCTCTTTTAAAACTAGTTGTTGCATTTCGTGTTTATGAAAAATTATGCCCATCAAGTTGACATAGATATTTTTATCTAGGAGGTATGTGAACCAGAAATTCCAACCGACCCTATTGTCGAGAGGTTAAATCTTCTATTATATAATTAAAACAGAAATAAAAGAAGCCATCACGTTCATCCATATAGATTAAATTATCCTAGCCACTATTTTCTTATATTAACGGCTCAGATTTAAAATTGTAACGTTACATATAGATATTGTCGTAAACTAACATTGGACTGTCACGTACAAATATGGCACTTAATTGAAGCGGTTCAGATTTGACAAGATAAAAGATTAATTTGGAAGGAGCGTTCAGTTTTCACAAGGAAAAGAAGTAATTTGAAAGGAATCAACAGGAGATAAAATAGCTTGCAGCAGGGTACATGCATAGGACTCTCAAAACCAAGGCCAAGGACAGATCGATACAGCGTGAGAAAACTAGACGGCAAGCACTAGGGATTCGTATTAGATGCGGCCAGCCAGCCCAACTAAAAAGATGATACGACCGGCCAGATGACGTAACAAACCTGAAGCCATCCGGTTTGGGAAATGCCATGCATCTAATTAATGCCATTATACACAAGAAGCCCATGCATGGGTGTATGTTTACTTCATCAAAATTTCTACCCAAAGTCCAACCTATGCGAACAATATACCCCTTATTGGCGTGACAAACTGGATATGGCTTGATACTAGAATGACCGATGAAATAAGTAATGATTTTAAGTTGTATTTGTTGCTTTTTTTATTTTATGAAAATGCAGTACAGAATAAAAAAAAGCTTAAGCGAGCACTTAAGAAAATCATATGTATGTATGTACCAGCTTAAGACGCCATCGAGAATTTTGAATAATTTTAGGTCATATTAATTAATTCTTCGCTATACCAGGTACTACATAGAATTTTAATATCTAGCCTATGGGTGGCTTTACGGCTTGACGGAACTCGATTTTTTTTGAAAAATCAAGAATCAACTTTTTAAGTTTCAAAAATACAAAAAAAACATAAGTACTTATACCTGCATCCTAGACGTGTGTAAAAATTTCATTATTAAATAGGTTGTATGTGATCTATATAAAAAAACAAAATCATGTACTTTTATAGTGAATAGTATATGTGCTATAATTACATGATGTGTTACATTTCAGTAGATCGCATATAAAAATGTTTTCGCCATCAAACTTTACAGACAAGTATTATACATCAATAGGTATGTGTGTATTACTAAAATAATGAAACCTAAACATTTGATTTTTGAGTTTTTCAAATTTCCAGTTCTATGGAGATCAAGCTGCATTATCAACTTCTCCTAGGCTACACATACGTGAGTGCATGCATGCGTTTCAGAGATATAAGCTTTTTTGTGGGGTATATGCAGATTATTAACTTTCTAGATGGAATATATATCATGCATGTGTGTAAGATAACTTGGCTGTGAAGTAACTGTGCATTTCTTACATGGACATCAAATGCAGTGGACTTTTTGTTACAAGATTCCTTTGATTAAGAATGAATGGTTATGTAGTGTTCAGATAGAATTTAGAACATCTAATGGCTAAAATAAAGGTCTACAAAATGAATTTACTCATTTGTTTTTTTTATTTTTTATGATATTTTCCAGCATATATTTCTTTTCACTGTCCTGGCGACCCAGATAGTTTATACAGATATATACCAATAGTTTTTTCTAATAAACAACGTCAGTTACATAGCTTAGATGGTCAGGCTACACAAACAATTAGAGTGAGATGATATTGTCACGAGCATTTAGTAGCATGCATGGAAGGTTGACATCCATAATATCATGCTATCTAGAAACAAAATGTTACTTCAAACAATGGTGATGCAGATGGAGGAAGATAATAATACTTATGCATTTAATAATTGATGAAATGTCTTGGCATGGTAGGAAGCTAACATCAGTGCCATTATACACTTTTTGTCGATGACTTTAACAACAATAATACATTTACCAAAAAGATCTCACATGTATATTGATCATATTTTCTTAGGACACGTGCACACATTCCAAGTAAATTATTTTTTGTATTTTAAATGACTATCAAGGGGGACTGACAAACAACAGCGGAAGAGAGAAATCTGAAGATTCGTATGGAATTATATGGCATTGCATGGCAGAATGACGATTTTTATCAAAGACCAATTTAAAAATAATGCAGTTAAAAAAATAATTCCAAAATATTATCTCTTTTTCAGATATGCACATTTGGCCTTCTCAATATCACTTAACTGCCAGCAAACAAATACGCGTGGAGATGTTTCTTTACTAGATATAACTATTAGTGGATGGCACGATCAGAATATGTGGAAGCATACACATGGATATGTGGATATATGATAGTGTGCTAATGGATAGTGGTGGAGCAGATGACAATGTATGGCTGCAAGTCATCAGTGTTTTCATTTTCTCGGTGAAAATTCTAAAATAATATTTGGTGCAAAGATAAATGAACATGGATGAAAAAGGTGAAACCATGAAATCTTGATATTTGTACCAAAGCCCGTGGTTTGTCATGGCGGGATACGTGCATTGGCTCTTTTGATATTTCATTGTGGGACAACATATCCTTAGCAACAACTTCATAGTAAATATAGAAAAGTTTAATCATTTTATAATACTATACATTTTAGCTATATTTGTTTATATAAATACATATATAGGAATAGATTGAATGACCAAACATGCATAGAGCAAAACCAGCAAAATAATTAAAGTTGTAAAGGAAGTCTAGCCGCGCAAATGCGCGGGTCACCCAACTAGTTTAGTTGAAAGAGAAAACGAGTATTTGAAAAAAAATTGAAAAAAATTGAGGGGGAGAAGATGGAATTGGAGTTGCATGTTACCGATGTCATCGATGATCACAAGATCAAGATGGAGAAAATGCGGTTGAAGATTAGAAAGATTAGAAAATATGCCATTGATAGTGTGGCTTGGTACCATTATGCTGTTGGATCAATTGTTACCTTAGTTGCGATCTTGATCGCATTTGTTGTTGCATTTAAATTCTTTAGAGAGTTATTTGTATGTTGCATTTAATTAAGTGTTGTATATGAACTTTATGTATGAACTTGTATTAATTTGGTCTATTCGGTGTTGTGTAATGAAGATGAGCCGACAATGGATGTACGATGACCGATGCTCTCCCAAGTTCATTAATGGCGTGCATACTTTTCTGCTTGCCGCTGAGGCAAACAAGTGGACGGATGGTTTTATGCCTTGTCCATGTGCTGGATGTAAGAATGGTCACAATTAATCTACGTCAAGAACCATTCACGTCCACCTATTTGAGTCCGGTTTCATGCCCCACTATAATGTTTGGACCAAGCACGGGGAAAGAGGGGTTATGATGGAAGACAATGAAGAAGAAGAGGACGATGACATCTATCCTGGTCATGGGTTCCATGAATACGATGATACAACAATGGGGGAAGATGCTGAGCCGGCAATGCGGGAAGAAGCTGAAGAAGAGGCATCAGATGAGCCCGCTGATGATCTAGGTCGGGCCATTGCCGATGCAAAGAGAAACTGCGCAAGTGATTTGGAGAGGAAGAAGTTGCAGTGCATGTTAGAGGATCACAAGAAATTGTTGTACCTGAATTGTGAAGCTGACAAAAAAAGTTGGGCACCACACTGGAATTGCTGCAATGGAAGGCAGAGAATGGTGTATCTGACAAGGGATTCGGAAAGTTGCTGGTGATGATAAAGAATATGCTTCCAAAGGACAACGAATTGCCCGAGAGTATGTATGAAGTAAAGGAGGTTGTCTGCCCTCTAGGGTTAGAGGTGCAGAAGATACATGCATGCCCTAATGACTGCATCCTCTACCGCGGTGAGTACGAGGATTTGAACGCTTGCCCGGTATGCGGTGCATTGCATTATAAGATGAGTCGCGATGACCCTGGTGATGTCGAGGGCGAGCGCCCCAGGAAGAAGATTCCTGTGATGTGGTATGCTCCTATAATACCACGGTTGAAACATTTGTTCCAAAACAAAGAGCATGTGAAGGCGATGCGGTGGCACGGAGAAGACCGTAAGAAAGACAAAAAGTTGAGAGTACCCACTGACGGTTCGCAGTGGAGAAAAATTGAGAAAAAGTACAGGGGGAGTTTGCAGGTGACCCAAGGAACGTATGGTTTGGTCTAAGCGCAGATGGCATTAATTCTTTTGGGGAGCAGAGCAGCAACCATAGCATGTGGCCTGTGACTCTATGTTTGTATAACCTTCCTCCTTGGTTGTGCATGAAGCGGAAGTTCATTATGATGCCAGTGCTCATCCGAGGCCCTAAGCAACCCGGCAACGATATTGATGTGTACCTAAGGCCATTAGTTGAAGAACTATTACAGCTATGGAATGGAACAGGTGTACATGCGTGGGATGAGCACGGACAGGAAGAATTTGACCTAAAGGCGTTGCTGTTCGTGACCATCAATGATTGGCCTGCTCTCAGTAACCTTTCAGGACAGACAAACAAGGGATACCGCGGATGCACGCACTGTTTGGATGATACCGACAGTATATATTTGGAGAGTTGTAGGAAGAATGTGTACCTGGGACATCGTCGATTTCTTCCGAGCAGGCATCTCGTAAGAAAGAAAGGCAAGCATTTCAAAGGTGAAGCGGATCACCGGACGAAGCCTCATCACCGTACTGGTGCTGATGTACATGATATGGTCAAGGATTTGAAGGTAATCTTTGGAAAGGGTCCTGGCGGACAACCTGTTCCGAAGGATGCTGACGGACGCGCACCCATGTGGAAGAAGAAATCTATATTTTGGGACCTGCCATATTGGAAAGACCTAGAGGTCCGCTCCACAATCGATGTGATGCACGTGACGAATAATCTTTGCGTGACCCTGCTTGGCTTCTTGGGCGTGTATGGGAAGACAAAAGATACACCAGAGGTACGGGAGGACCAGCAACGTATGCACAGAAAAGATGGCATACATCAGGGTTAGGCCAGCTACGCTCTTACCAAAGAAGAGAAGGAAATCTTCTTTGAATGCCTGCTCAGCATGAAGGTACCATCTGGCTTCTCGTCGAACATAATGGGAATAATAAATATGGCAGAGAAAAAGTTCCAGAACCTAAAGTCTCATGACTGCCACGTGATTATGACGCAACTGCTTCCGGTTGCATTGAGGGGGCTTCTAGCGGAAAACGTTCGATTAGCCATTGTGAAGCTATGTGCATTCCTCAATGCAATCTCTCAGAAGGTAATCGATCCAGAAATCATACCAAGGTTACATAATGATTTGGTGCAATGTCTTATCAGTTTCGAGTTGGTGTTCCCACCATCCTTCTTCAACATCATGACACACGTCCTAGTTCACCTTTGCGAAGAGATTAACATTTTGGGTCCTATATTTCTACACAATATGTTCCCCTTTGAGAGGTTCATGGGAGTCTTGAAGAAATATGTTCATAACCGTGCTAGGCCAGAAGGAAGCATCGTGAAGGGCCATGAAAATGAGGAGGTCATTGAGTTTTGTATTGACTTTATTCCTGATCTTAAGCCGATTGGTGTTCCTGAATCGTGGCATAAGGGCAGACTGGATGGAAAAGGCACACTAGGAGGGGATCAAATAATATGTATGGACGGGCATTCTCTCACTAAAGCACACTACACAGTTCTACAGAATTCCGCCTTGGTGGCTCCGTATATGGAGGAACACAAGAATTTTCTACACTCCAAACACCCGGAGAAGTCTGACGACTGGATTACACGTGAACAAACGAGGACTTTCGCCGGTTGGTTGCAGAAACGTGCCATGCATGATGGTGATATTGAAGATGACCTGTACTCGCTGTCCCAGTTACCATCTTCGAATATAATGACTTTCAAAGGGTCTAGATAAATGGGAATACATTTTACACAATCGCCCAAGATAAGAAGAGCACCAACCAAAACAGTGGTGTCTGCTTTGATGCAACAACCAACACGGGAAAGGAAACATATTATGGTTACATAGAGGACATATGGGAACTTAACTATGGAGGTGGTTTGAAGGTCCCTTTGTTTCGGTGCAAATGGGTCAATGTGACACGAGGCGGGGTAACGGAAGACCCGCAGTACGGAATGACAACAGTGGATTTCAACAATCTTACATATGCAGACGAACCATTCGTCCTAGCCAATGATGTGGCGCAGGTTTTTTATGTGAAAGACATGTCTACCAGGCCGAGAAAAAGAAAAGATAAGGAAGCGAATGGATCATATGACGAGCCAAAGCGCCACATAGTTCTTTCAGGGAAAAGAAACATCGTGGGAGTGGATGACAAGACAGACATGTCAGAAGATTATGAAAAGTTTGATGAAATTGCTCCATTCACAGTGAATATTGACCCGAGCATCCAGTTAAATGATGAAGATTTTCTATGGCTACGGTGCAAAGGAACACACGTGAAGAAAAAGTTTCACACCCAAAGACCCAGAATGTGATCGGCTTCACTATCATCACTTTCTTCTGTGTTTCACACCCAAGAGGGAATCTCTGTAATAGTTAGGTAGTTATGTGTTTTGGCATTTGAAACGCGAAGAAATTTTATGTGAAAACAAATTCTTTCATGCATTTACTAATTTTTTCATGCGAACAAAATTTAAACTATTCAAATTTGAAAACTACCGGCACTAACCTAAAGCAAAAATATTCACAAAGAAACTCTATATACAACAAAAGACAACTCAAAAATAAATAAAACATAAATAAATAAAGCAAAAAAATTTAAGAAAATAAAAAAGCCCGCCTAATGGGACAGAGCGGCCTACATACGACTAGAAACACAACGTTTTGGTTGGCCAGGATGCAGGCCCACAACGGCCCGGTAGCCCCACAGGGAAGAACAGAACAGGTAGGCCCAGTAGGCCTGCTTTGGAGAGGAGCTCGAGAGAGCTACCGCACTGGGGCTTATAAACCAGTGCGGACGCCCCTTGACTAGCGAGGTGGGACTAAAGTTGCCGCACTGCACCTGCGCCAGCGCACCCCTTTAGTACCGGGTGGTGGCTGCAACCGGTACTAAAGAGGGGGTCTTTAGTACCGGTTGGTGCCACGACCCGGTACTAAAGGGTGGGCGCTTCCCGCCGCTTGGCCTGGCCAAAACAGACCTTTAATACCGGTTGGTGACTCCAACCGGTACTAAAGATGCCTTGTATATATACAACACTTATGAAAAATTCAAATTTTCATCTCTCCCTCGGCTTCTTTCTCCTCTGCCCCGTCACCGCCACCCCTCGTCGCCACCCTCGTCGTCGTCGCCGCCCCTCGTCGCCACCCCCGTCGCCGTCGCCACCCCCGTCCCCGTCGCCGCGCCACGCCCCGTCGCGCCGCGTCGTGCCCCGTCGTCCCGCCCGGCCCGGCCCCGTCCCCGTCGTCGCCGCCCCGTCCCCATCGTCCTCATCACCGCCCGTCTCCGTCCCCGTCGCCGCCCCCCGTCGTCGTGCCTCCCCGGTGAGCTCCTGCCCCAGCCGCCATGTCCACACACACACACACACACATCAGTATTTTAGTTATAGAAATTTTTCTGTTTTTTAGTTATAGAAATGTTAGAAATTTTTCTGTTTTTTAGTTATAGAAATATTAGAAATGTTATAAATTTTTCCTGTTTTTTAGTTATAGAAATATTAGAAATGTTAGTTATATAGAAATGTTATAATTTTTTTTTCTGTTTTTTAGTTATAGAAATATTTATAGAAATGTTAGCAATTTTTCTGTTTTTTAGTTATAGAAATATTAGAAATGTTATAGAAATGTTAGTTATATAATCAAAAATGTTAGAAATTTTAGAATTAGTTTTAGTTAGATGAATTAGATTAATGTCAAATTGTTAGAATTTGCATATAGAATTTTAGTTATCACAATCCAATCATTTAAAAAAAGTTACTTTTTGTGGGCATATAGTATTTGTTCTCGACGATATGCCCGGCCCGCATCCTCGCCGTCGACCCGTTCACGACGACGTCATGCTTCAGAGGACCCATGTCCGGGATTGGGCTCCGCCGGGCTGGCACTGGAAGGTGCTACTTGGAGGGGCGTGCCGCTTGGTGAGGAACCCAGCCTCGGGTCCCGTCGTCGACCCTGATCTCCTTTGGTGGTGTTCGCGTGGGCCACATTCGGTGCAGAGGCAGCCGACCCAGCCAGAGGTGGTGCGTCGCCATGTCAGGGAGGAAGACGAGCACGTCCATCACTACATGGCTGCTATGGACGACGCCAGGTTCTCCACTACTTGGCAGGTTCTTTGGGCAGATGACCGGAGATATGATCCTGTGATGGTTCCTTCTCTTTGGGTGTCCAATGCCCGCGCCCCAGGAACCGCGAGTGGCGCCCTAGATTCTTCTGTAGTACTCGATCTTTATTAGGTACCTAGCCAGTGATGTATTCGATATATAATATTCGAGACGATGTGTTCGAGATTATATATATTATTCGAGACGATGATGTATTTGAGATTATATATTAATCGAGATGATGCATATATATTCTGTACTATATGATTCAGTTTTTCCTTACTGATTGCATCCATGCATTGTAATTCGAATACTAAATTGTTCTATATTTCTTCTGTATTAGTTAAGTAAAAGCTATGGCGGACAATACCAGCAGAGTTAGAGAAGAGGAATTGTTCGACATCATATGCAGCCCTGGCAGGCTAGATGATCTGAATTAAGAAGATGACGGCTCCCAATATCTGAACAATACCGGAGAGGGTGATGAAAAGATATTCGATCTCGACGACCGAGCTGATGAATTCATGAACTATGATTCTGATTATGATGACACAAACAATGTTTATGATGACACAGAGAATGTTGCTCTTGAAATAACAAAGACTACCGGCGAGGTATATTTATATAAGCAAGCATCTGGTGATCATCACATGTTTTATTTTATTTGAAGATATATTAACGAATCGATCTTCCTTCTTTCAGCCCTCCGGATCGAGCAAATCTTCTTCTACAGACAGCGGGACAAAGCGAGGCCCGGGCAAAAAGTTGAAGGACGGTGTAAAGTACAACATCGACTCCGTCAAACCTAGTGGCGAACCCCGATCGCCTAAGAACATTGCAAACAAGTGGACTCATCAGTGCGGAGTTCTTGTGAAGGACCTACTCCCGATCTCCATTCAAGAATGGAAAGAGCCAAAAACTAAATGTCCAGGTGTTAGTTGGGTTGACGACAGAGCAAAATAAACCCTTTGGGATTCCCTGATGGAACATTTCACCCTACCAGATTATTTCACTAAAGCAGATGTGGAAAAGTCAAGGGCGCTGCTCTTAAGAAGTTGGCAATTGCATTCAACACCCACAAGAAAACTGTATGGGCCAACTACCTCGCTGCAGAAGGAAGACTCCAGAATTCACGGGAACACTAGAGAAGCAAAGAGAACACTGGGACAATTTCGTGAAATCCAAGGATTCAGAATTATCTTAGGAACCGTTGATAAAAAACAAGGCCAATGCCGCAAAAAAGACGCAGTTCCATAGACTAGGTCCAGGTGGCTACGCGGTGGAAAAGCCTAAGTGGGATAAGTCTGAGAAAGAGATGGAGGATGCAGGGGTCACTCCGGTTACTAGGAGCTGGCCCCCCAGGTGCAGAACTTGGTTCTATGCGCATGGGGGGGCGTTGACCCGAAGACAGGCTTGGTTTCACAGAAGGCAAGTCTAAAAGGAGCCGAACAAAAGATACTTGACGCAATAGAAGAAGCTCGAACGGGGGTGTTCACGCCCAACAAAGAGAACGACGAGCTTACGCGCGCCCTGGAAAATCCTGAACACCCGGGAAGAACACGAGGCAAGGGCGTTATTCCCTGGTATGAGGGCTTTTTGGACTGGAATGATGACTACAGGTCCCATGCAAGAAAGAAGATGGAGGAGGAGAAGAAGAGGAAGATGGAGGAGGAGCAGAGGAAGCAGGACGCAAAACGCCTTCAAGGCCTAGAAGCAAGGCACACGGACTTGGCACTCAAATTCCAGCAGCAGCAGCAGCAGATCAACTCACTTAGCCAGGAAAGGGGGTCTCAACAGCGGCATCAACAAGCGGATGATAGTCCATCATTGGATAGCACCGTCCCATCCATGCCGAGAAGCAGCGTTGGTTCTGCCCCGGGCGACACACTGCTGGATACATACCACCCTGTGGATGACATCATAGAGAACACTAACTGTGAGCTACACTCCAAAATGAAGAACATATCCATGAAGGTGGCGGACAACATTGCTTTAACAATTACCCCCGAAGCAACCTTCCATTGCATCCCGATTCCAGAGGGCTATGCTCGTGTCATGGTTGATGAAGTGGTGGAGCCATATTCGATGCTAGCACTTGACATTGCTGGAGGTGATGGCGAGCGCACACTGGGAGAGGTCGTATATCGTATCATCCTATGGAGAAAGGATTGCATCATCTTTCCAAGTCGACCGACACCCCGTTATCTGCCGACTCCTCCTCGAAGTCCGCCACCGAGTCAGCAGACTCCCGCTCCTCCAAGTCCACGAACGCGTGAGCTGACTCCTCCTCGGAGTCCGCCACCGAGTCAGCAGACTCCCGCTCCTCCAAGTCCACGAACGCGTGAGCCGACTCCTCCTCGAAGTCCGCCACCTCTTCCAAGTCCCCGAATGCATGAGCAGACTCCTGCTTCATGTCCGGCACAGCATCAGGCCACTCCTCCTGCTTCAAGTCCGGCACAGCGTCAGTCACGTCATCCGTCTCCGCCGTCTCAGCAATCGCAGAAGAGACACGCCGCAGCTATGGTGCGTAGCGGTACGAGTCGAGGTAGTACAGGAAGTACGGGCGGAGACAAGCGATATAAATATGGTCCAAGCCTCGCTCCTCTTCCTCAGAGGCCTTACGACATGACCGAGGAGAAAAACGCAGCCATAGTGCAGGCCCAAGTGGACGCCCATTTTGGACCGAAACCGGCACCGCCGCCAAAGGAGAAAGTGCCTGAGAAAACGATTGACCACTTCATTCGTATGGCTAGAGCACCAGCTCCCAAGCCTGTTGAATCAGACTATAAGCGCCAAATCAGGAAGCTACATCGAGCACGGCTACAGAAGGAAGCGAGCTTGAGCTCGAGCCAACAAGCAGTTGGCAAAAAATGCGGGAAAACCGTTCCCCAGCTAGGAGAACAGGCGGCGCAAGCGATCCCCCCGCTTGTTGTGCCAACAACACATGAGAGGAGTACGCGCGCCCAATATTATTGTGGGCAAACCATTAGCGTTCCCCAGCTGGGCGATGTGGTAATAATAGAGGAGCATATAATGCAGGCTGAAATGCTCAAGATCTCTGTTGGACAACTCCTCGAAATCGAGCCCATGTCTCCGCTTAGAGAATCAGAAATAAAACGGAAATATGTCCGAGGCCAACCTTTGGTCGAGCCAGACAAGGTCAAGAACCTCCCAATGAGAATGTATGAATTGCATCAATGGTACATGAACATTACCAAGATTTCCAATTGAGAGTCCCTCATGGTGAATGTCAAGCATGAGCATTATTACTACCATGAGAAAGCTCTGGCCGTTGAGTATTCAGAACTATTTCAGTTATACAATCAAGACGCACTCGACAAGTCTATCGTCAGTTGCTATTGTCTGTAAGTGATTTCTTTCTGTAATTTAAGTCTCGCTAGCTATGTAGTGATAATTTTGATCAATCATTATCCTCACTATATTATTTTCTGTGGTATTATATGCATGATGAAGATCTATGAAATGAAAAAATCTGGACGCTATGGCATTGGGTTCATTGACCCAAATACCATTAATGAGTATACATGGAATCTTCCAAATTATCAAGCAAGTGTAGAGGAAAGCATGCTAGAGTTCTTGAAGCGCCTCAATACCAATGAAGATATACTACTTCCTTACAACTTCATGTGAGTCACACTGTCTTGTAATACAAATTCTGTTTTTGCTTACTAGCTAGCTAGATGTTAATAATTAAGTGTATACGGTTTACGGTAGTTGATTAATTTTATGCACATGCCCGCTTAATTAAGACATGCAAACGTGCATGCAGTTTACACTGGATCTTGTTAGACATTAAAGTCGAGGAAGGAAGAGTTGAATTACTAGAGTCACTACTTAAAGAAGATAAAGACTACACCATCGTGAAGGGCATAGTCAACAGGTAATTTCAATCATTATTATATATCTCGTCCTATTATTAGTTCGTCATTTCCTGATATGAACTATTTAATAACCCTTTATTCATTTTCTTTGCCGGCGGACAGGGCTTGGGTAAAGTTCATCAAGGTGACTCCAGGCAAATGGGCAAAAAAGTTGTTTTGGCATCGACCAAGGGTAAGTAATTAAGTAGTACTAGCTAGATACCATCTCTTTAATTCTTGTTTCAATATCATTAATTAATTATCATGCTTGATTAATCATTATCTGATTCAATTCCATTCTCGTAAAGGCCCTGAAGCAGGCATTCGGGAATGATCTGTGTGCATTCTACGTTTGCGAGAACATTCGCATGATGGCGTCCGAAAGGAGAAGATGTGAAAGACAGGACTGGGTACGTTTGTCAGAACACTATTCACACCATTATCGATATCTAGTCACACAACTAATACATGCATATTGATCTCCTTCTTAACAGTTTAGAGAGGTGCGGGATAAGCTCCTACTAGCAGACCGCATACTAGCACTTCAAGAGGAAATAGCTGGATTTTTGCTCGACCAGGTCATAGATCCCAAAGGAGAATACTATTACCCGCTACCGCCCCCATGAACCACTTGTCATCGTGCTCCGGAGGCACCAAGGCGACTTGTAGGAGAAATTGTATATGTATATACATGTGTATGTGTGAATAATTAATGGTGTTGGTTGTGAGACATTCGATGATATATATTTATATATATATATGCGGTTCTACGTATGAGAAAGTCTATTTATATATATGCATAACATGTACAATTTGTAGTATCGTGAAATACCAGCAAACAAAAAAAATTAAATGGAAAATAAAGCCAACCCCCCCCCAACATTTAGTACCGGTTGGTGTTACCAACCGGTACTAATATCCTACACGCACCCGGCCCTGGCTCGTGCCACGTGGTGACACTTTAGCGTTGGTTCGTGGCAAACCGGTACTAAAGGGGGGCGACCTTTAGTCCCCACTCTTTAGTGCCGGTTGCCGAACCGGCACTAAAGGCCGGTTCTGCACTAGTGAGAGTGTGAAGAGAGCAACTGCAGCAAGCAACCGTGTAGGCTAGTCCTGCCTATGTATATAGTGGAGCGGTTTTCTTTTCTCACCATATGAACCAATTTATATTGTGTACATGCCACTGAAGAAAAAAACTTTATTTATAAATGATGCGGAACCTACTACTCGTTCTCCTATAAACCGTGAGCTTGGCATCTCCAAAATATTAACCTTGGGAAGTCGAGCAATAATGGTACTGCAGTATATATCGTTCTGGCTATATGAGACCGAATGAATTGCTGCACGTCCACCACGTGGGCGAGGGTCGAGGGGCGAGGGAGAGTGCGTACTGTTACGTCCATTTCAATATGGACTACATACGGAGTAAAAGAGTGAATCTACACTCTAAAATACGTCTATATACATAAGTGTTTGGAGTATGTACTAGTAGTTCATATTGAAATCTACTAAAGGACGTATATTCCAAACAATATGATAATCTCTCTAACCAAGGTAGGGACGAAGGGTAAACGGAGGGAGTAATAAAATTTTCTCCTCGTCCTGCGAGCCACCGCGCATGTGGGTGAGGGAGTGGGCGTAAGGCGTACTAGTAAGCAAGATTCACCTCATCGTGCGAGCCACCGCGCCCGTGGGCGGGGGAGACGGTGTACTAAGCAAGCTTCTCCTCATTCTGCGAGTTGACAGGACACATCAAAAGTACTCCAGTGTATAGAGTCTTGCCTCTAAGGTAGGCCCCACATGGTTTGCCTCTTTTTTAACATAACGCATCAAGTCATAATTTGATTGTTCGCCCATGGTAGACGATCCTCCATCAAGTGGACAACCAGTACACGTGTCAAATTACCATGTGGGCTGCCTTTTCGTATAGAAATGAGCTCCACCGTGTACCCGCGCGGGTGTGGTTGGGAAAGAGACGGGAGTACGTGCGACGTGCGTGCACCTCTTCTCGTTGTGCACGCCCGCCACCTACGTGGGTGTGTGTGAGAGAGATACAAACCTAGACAGATGGCGTGTGTGTTCATGAGTGTTTTTTGTTTGGGGGATGTGATTTCGTGAATGTATTTGTGGGAATATGTGTCGATGACATCTCAAACAAAAGTTTGCATGCAATGTGTGTGAAATGGAGGCCTATCCATATCATATATAGAGGGTCGGGCGATCCACGAGAAGAGGGGGAGGGGTTATAGATATCGATAGAGTCGAAGAGAGGATCAAGCGGGTGGGTGCGAGATCGATGAAGAGAGCCATCGAAATTGTGTGTGTGCAAGTCAAAGATATAGGGCGACTGGCCTACCGGAACGTCAGAGGGCACAGGGCAAGTTTGTGTGTGGCAGGGAGACATGACTAGAGCACTCGATGTATCGGTGTGTGTGGGGGGTGGGGGATGGGGGAGGGGGAGGCAGAGGCCTAACTAGAGAGGTAGAACGACTAGTATATGTGTTGAGAAGGAGAGACCCAACTATGTCTTGAGGGAGATCGGTTGACATCCATACATAACTGAAGGACGGGAAATAGGATGGGACACACACACACACACACACACAGACAGAGAGAAAGAGAGAGAGAGAGAGGAGAGGGATGGAGAGGGGTAGAGTGCTCGATGGGTGATGGAGTTGCTTCTCGAAGATGGTGGAAGAGGCCTACTAGACAAACTAAGGGTAGACCTGCAATATTATCAATAAGAGTGGGGATGTATTTCTATGTGTGCCTGTGCGTGATAGATGTTTCGGGACGCGTGCATGGATGATGAAGGGGAACCATGTGCTTGGTAAGAAAACGTAACTAGATCGGTAGATCAATTGTTGTTTGTCAAAGGAAGGGAGACACATAACTAATGACGTAGATCGACCAAAACGTGGGGAAAAAACGAGTTATAAGGACCTAGCTAGCTATATGTATAGCGGGATATCGGTCGGTGTACATCCATTTGTTAGAGGCAAATAAGGCCCAGCGAGACGGATAGACAGAGAGAATGGAGCTAGGAGGTGGTGTGAGAGGCCAAGCTACTAGCTAGATAGGGGGAGGAGTGTGCGGTTGTGAGATCGATGAAAAGAGGGGCAAGAGTTTACTCGTGTGTGGGACCGAATGGGAGTCACGAGACACGGACACAGAAAGGAGGAGATGGAAGGTGCGTGTGTATGTTGTAGGCAGACATCGCTGGAGAGGTTTATCAATCGGTGTGTGTCAGAAAGGAGTTGTGGAGACTATGGGAGAACGACCTAAAGGAAAAAAATTAATGTGCGCGATGGATAGAATGTTGAGGGAGGGGGAGGGCGAGGAGGGCGTGTGCATGCACGAGAGAAAGTTAGTGCTAGCTACAAAGGTTAGAGGATTGTGTGGGTGTAAGAGACTAACAAAGATCATAATTTTATATGAAACTGGATTCATATATTTGAATAGGAGATCATAGTGTTATAAACATATGCATGCATGAATATAGCGGTGATATGCATGTTGTGGTTTTGCACATGTTATACCATAATGTGATAATGGATGGCGTTTGCAACTCACAGCTAAATGTCGAACAATCTAAACCATACTATACATCAAACAATCTCACATTTTATTTGAATTTGTGATAATGTGTGGCGTTTGCAGCTTACAACTAAATATCAGACAATCTAAACAATACTATATATCGAACAATCTCACATTTTATTTGAATTTGTGGTGATGTCTGGTGTTTGCAACTCACATCTAAATACTTGTAGGCGTAGGGGGTGGGGCACCATACATTATGTGATAAACACATTATACATATGAGCATGGTTTAGATTATGAAGATCTAGCTAGAGCTTGAAATGTACTGTGATTTGAAATCAACATAAAGTGGATTCAAAAAATCGTCGGGTTCATATAGTACACATAGTTCATATCTAACTCGAGAGTAATCATGTGTGTGTTGTGAAGATAATACACAAACAATCACTACAAGTGTAAGTGCATCTAGTGCCCCTTAGTGATTTTGGTGTTTTGAAGACTTATAGGTTAATCGACTAATATGTTTGTGAGTGTACACATGCTCTATAAGTCGATGAGGAGTTTGATAGATACTTTAAAAGTCGAACCCTAAAAATGAATGTCTTCAGCTGAAGACTTTGGTTCTCCTGAAGACTTTGGAAGTGAAGAAATTGGTGTGACCTTGAAGACTTGGATATTCATGCGAGGATTGTGAAGCGTGAAGAATTTTGTTTTCGTAGTTTCATTTTCTCTTTCCTGAGTCATAGGAAACGCCGTATTGTTAAAGGGGGTCGAGGTAATACTAAGGAAACTGATTTCCAAGTGATGCTCATCTCAAAATCCTACACCTATCCAATACTTTTGAGTGAAGCCATTGGAAATCTCATATCAGTTAAGTCAATTTCTTCAGTGACAGAGACGAACATATTCTGGTCTCTAAGAAATTTGTTTTGACTGAGGAGTTAGGAATTCGCCAGTGCGGATTGCCTAAACAGTGAGGAACATGATAGCCCGGAGGAATTTGATACCTCAAATTCGACTGTTGCTATGCTACGCGCTAGCTGTCCAAAATATCCTACCACCTAACGGTCATATCATTGAAGGGCATTTATGTCTTATCATGTCGGGCTGCTCCCTAGGCTATAAATAGCCGCCCCCTACAACCACTAGTTGGTTGGCTGCTCCAAGAGAAACTGACACTTGTCGTTTGAGAGCATCCCATCCTCCGAGGACTTTGAGCGAAAATCATCAAGTGAGGGAAATCCAAAAACCCAAACCCAAAGTGATTGAGCATCACTGAATAGATTGTTCTTGTGTGGAACCGACCCTTGTTACCTTTGAGGACTGTGTATCCTCCAAACGGTTAGGCCTCAGGGTATGAGCATCCAAGAGGAATTGTGGATCACCGAGTGACCAAGTCTGTGAAGGTTTGGAAATCACCTATGAAGACTTACCACGAGTGTTGGGCGAGGTCTATGTGACCTTAGCTCAAGGAGAATACGATGAGGACTGTGTGTCCTCGAGTTCAAATACTCAGCCACTCCAACCAGATGTACAACTGTCACATCAGTTGGAACTGGTCTACCAAATCATTGTCTTCACCAACCCAACTTGTTCTATTTCCTCAACCCTTTCATTTCCTCATTCATGCTTTGATGAACCTGATCATTACTGTTTGAAGACTTTGACTGAAGACTTTCTCTATTTCCTCAATCCAATTTCTTCAGTCTCATTGTCTTCAGCCTGCTTATCCTATTTTCACGCTTTCTGTACTCTGTGTTTGTTTTCATTTCATCATGATGACTATGCTACTGCTCTATTATGCTTATGCCCGAGTACTTATTTCGCTGCTAGTGTGTCGTTACATAGGAATTTCTTCACCTAGAAATTCCTCAGTGATGAATTTGTAAAAATCGCCTATTCACCCCCCCTCTAGTCGATATAACGCACTTTAAATTGGTATCAGAGCAAGGTACTCCCTTGTTCTTTGTGATTTTGGTTTAACCACTTGGAGTTCTAGTTATGTCGACCGCAGGAATGAAGAAAGTGACTTGCCCCATCTTTGACGATCATGAGTATCCCAAGTGGAAGGCCATGATGAAGAAGCGACTCATGGCGATTAATAGCGAACTATGGACCGTCACTGAGATTGGTCTTACCGATCTATGCAAGATGGCGGAGGCTGATGACATTCAGAAGTACACTCTACTTAACCTCATGACGAAGGATATCATCTGCTCCTGTTTCTCACAAAATCAGTTCAGGAACATTATGCATCTCAACCATGCGAAACTTATCTGGGACCGACTCTTTGAGGTCTATGAAGGTCATCGAACTCGTCATGATCCTTGGTTTGAGGATTTCAAGGAATCACTCAAGGAGATGACTTTCGCCCCAGAATCATCATCCACTGCACCATGCCTTATGGCAAAAGGTGCCAAGGTAACTGAATGCCACCTTTCTGAATCTAGTGATGATGAATCTGGTGATGAATTTGGACCCTGCTACACTAAACTTGCTTCCCTTGCAACTAAAAAACAAAGAGCTCTTGAAAAATTTCAAAACATGCTTGATGAAAGCGATGATATGTTGGGTGATGAATTGAATCGAACTAAGACTTTGACTAATAGTCTTCAGAGACTTCAGTCACGGTTTGACAACCTTCAAAATCATCATAACACTCTCTTAACTGATCATGAGAAGCTTTCTTATGAATTTCTTCAGAGAAAGCAAGATCTTGAGAAGTTAAAAGTGAGTTATGAAGATCTTTAGAAGGAAAACGATTCATTGCTTTCTCAACAGATCAGTTCCGCTCAGGAAGAATTTATTCCACCATGTCTGAAATGCATTGAGCATGAATCTGCTATTTCTTCACCTGAATGTTCAAATGCTTCTATTGCTGCAAATTCTTCAACTATCTCTGTGGTTACAAATTCCTCATCTGAGGATACCACAAGTATCACTGACGATAATGCAGGGTTGGAGGAATTGTATGTGAGAGGCTTATACAAAAGCCTCAAAGGGCATCAGACTATTTGTGATGTGCTCAAAAAGAAGATGTTGAACATGATCCCTAGGAAAGAAGGTATTGCCTTTGAGAGGAAACTCAATGCTGATGGGACCTGCTGGAAACCTGAGCAGTACTCCAAAACCTCATGGATTACTGTGACTGGACCTCCTGTAGATCCATCCACTATATCTGGCTTTACTTGTGATTCTTCATATTCCGCTGGTGAGTCATTCGAATCCAACTATAAACTGTTCAAGAATCAGAATGGTGAAGTATTTGCTTGACATATTGGAACTAAATGAAGGAACGGTTCCCCTATGAAGAAAATCTGGGTTCCCAAAAGGTGCCTTGAAATTCTTCAGGTGAATGTCATCATGACACCACCTATGAAGAATAGGAACCCCAGATCAAATTCTTCATATGGACCAAATTCTTCATCTGGATCAAATTCCTCACGTGGATCAAAATCCTCATGTGAACATCATCATGCTAACACTTCTGTTTCGTAGGGAAAGTCTAAAGCTATGAATATGTGCATTATTCTTCAAACCATTATGTTCATAAGTCCTCAAAGAATTTCTCTACTTATTCTTATGCTTATCCTAACCACTCTTCCGGGAAACGAAGTGCACTGGCTTCAATGCCATCTTTTTCTTATGGAGCTCGCAGAATGATGAACTCTTTGCCACCCCTCCAGATGTGGGTGGTGAATAAAAAGAACTAATCTCTTATGCAGGGTCAGGTCTCCACACGAACTTAATCATCTGAAGAATTTGCTAGAGACCTGAATGTGCTTGAATGGACGCAAGCTATTAATGAAGAAATGAATCACTCATTTCTCACGTCCTCATATTGCTATATCTGTTGCTGTTGATGAAATTTGATATCATATTCTTTACTGATGAAGTATATGGGTTCGTAAGTTGCACTAATTCATCTACAGGATGAACAACCCAAAGCTACTGAGTGGGTCCTCGACAGTGGATGTACAAATCACATGACCGATGACAGGACCTTATTGATGGACACTGATTTATCTCCGTCTCATCCGAAGCATTTCACCTATGCTGACAAAGGCAAAAGCAAGGTATTGGGTCTAGATAGGGTTGCGATCTCAAATCATAGACACATGGACAAAGTCATGCTTGTCGAGTCCTTAGGATTCAACCTCATGTCTGTCTTAATGCTTTTGTCATCTTGATATGGTTGTCGTCTTTGGAAAATATCGTTGCATTGTGCTAATGGAATCTGACAATTCCAAAGTCTTCGAAGGCTTTAGGAGAGGAGACTTGTATATTGTTGATTTCTCTACAGGACCACAGCCTACCACATGTCTACTTGCAAAAGGTTCAGAATGCTGGTTATGGCATCGACGACTTGGTCATGCTGGGATGAGGAACTTGCATACAATCGCGAAGAATAAGCATGTCATTGGCATCGAGGGTGTCAAATTCCTCAAAGATCATCTTTGTGGGGCTTGTGAGGCTGGAAAGATCACCAGAGCCAAGCATCCCTCGAAGACTATCATGACTACTTCTCATCCCTTTGAATTACTTCATATGGATTGCTTTGACCCTACTCATTATGACACGTTCTCTAGTTCTGCATCATTATGGCTTTGTCATTGTTTATGATTATTCTCGTTATACCTGGGTGCATATCATCACTTACAAAAATGAAGTGCAGGAAGTCTTCAGACGATTTTCCTGAAGAGCATCTACGAACTTCGATCTGAAGATCAAGCATATCAAGAATGATAATGGAACTGAGTTCAAGAACACTGGTCTTGATGAATATCTTGATATACTTGGTATTACTCACGAGTTATCTGCTCCCTATACTCCTCAACAGAACGGCATCGTGGAGCGCAAGAACAAAACTCTTGTTGAGATTGCTCGCACTATGCTTGATGAATATAAGACACCACAGCGTTTTTGGCCAGAAGCTATTGATATTGCATGCCACATCATCAACAGAGTATATCTTCACAAATTCTTCAAAAAGACCTCATATGAACTCCTCACTGACAAGAAACCCAATGTAAGTTATTTCAAAGTCTTCGGTGCTAAATGCTGGATTACAGATCCTCACCATCACTCTAAATTTGCACCGAAAGCACATGAGGGTTTTATGCTTGGTTACGGGAAGGACTCGCACACCTACAGAGTCTTCAACACCAATCATCACAAGATTTTTGAAACTGTAGATGTGCGGTTAGATGAAACTAATGGCTCGCAAAGAGAGCACCTACCTCCTGTGCTAGATGAAGTGTCACCTGAGGAATCCATCAAGCTCAAGGCTACTGAGGATGTCATCCCTACCAAAGAATTTGCTGAAGAAGTCATTCCGGATCGTGAAGACTATCACGCTGGTGCTACTAAGGAAAATGGCCCTGAAGAAATTGTTGGGCCTAAGCAAAGTCGTCAACCTGCACATCCTCGCGTTGCAAACGAAGTGCAGATTGAGAAAATCATCAGTGACATCAATGCACCACGTCCTCTCGCGCGCTCAAAAGCTTCACATTTATCTAACTTTTGTGGGCATTTTGCATTTGTCTCTATCACAGAGCCCACCAAAGTTGATAAAGCATTCATGGAATCTGAGTGGATTCAAGCCATGCAAGATGAATTGCATCAATTCAAGCTCAACAATGTGTGGGTACTTGTCAAGCGACCAGACCCACGAAAGCACAACATCATCGGTACCAAATGGATCTACCGCAACAAACAAGATGAAAATGGCCTTGTGGTGAGGAATAAGGCTCGTCTTGTAGCTCAAGGCTACACACAGGTTGAAGGAATTGATTTATATGGAACTTTTGCACCTGTTGCTAGGCTTGAAGCTATTCGCATATTGCTTGCTTACACTAACCATCATAATATCATCTTACATCAAATGGATGTGAAAAGTGCATTCCTCATTGTTAATCTTGAGGAAGAAGTATATGTTGCTCAACCACTAGGTTTTGAGGATCCAAAATTTCCAGATCACGTCTACAGACTCAACAAGGCTCTCTATGGCCTCAAGCAAGCACCTCGGGCGTGGTATGATACATTGAAGGAGTTCCTCATGAAGAAAGGCTTCAAACCCGGTTCACTTGACCCAACTCTTTTGGCCAAAGCATATGATGATGAATTATTTGTGTGCCAAATATATGTTTATTATATTATCTTTGGTTGTACTAACCAACGTTACAGTGACGAATTTGCCTATATAATGAGTGAGAAATATCAAATGTCGATGATGGGATAGTTGAAATTCTCCTTAGGTCTTCAAATTCATCCACAACACAATGGCATATTCATATCTCAGGAGAAATACCTCAAGGATGTGTTGAGGAAATTCGGCATGCAAGATTGCAAAGGCGTCAAAATCCCTATGCCCACTAATGGCCATTTATGCATCGATGAAAATGGTAAAGACTTAGATCAAAAGGTATACTGCTCCATGATTGGCTCTTTATTGTATCTATGTGCATCTAGGCCAGATATTATGTTAGTGTTTGCATGTGTGTCCAATTTGAAGCTACACCGAAGGAATCACACCATAAGGCTGTGAAGCATATTCTTCGATATCTAGCTCACACTCCAACACTTGGATTATGGTATCGCAAGGGCTCTTCTTTTGATCTCATTGGATATTCTGACTCTGACTATGCTGGTGATCGGGTGGACAACAAGTCAAAATCAGGCACAAGTCATTTCCTCGGACGATCCTTGGTATGTTGGTCCTCGAAGAAACAGAACTACGTATCACTCTCTACAGCTGAAGCTGAGTACATTGCTTCTGGATCTTGCTGTGCTCAATTGTTATGGATTAAGCAAACCCTCAAGGACTATGGAATCAATGTGAAGAATGTGCCACTCTACTGCGACAATGAGAGTATCAAGATTGCTCACAACCCAGTTCAGCACTCGAAGACAAAGCACGTACAGATTCATCAACATTTTCTTCGTGACCATGTGTTGAAGGGCGACATCTCCATCGACCACGCAAATATTGAAGACCAGCTGGCCGATATCTTCACAAAGCCCTTGGATGAGAAGAGATTTAACAAGTTGCGGTGTGCGCTAAATATCTTAGAATCTTTGAATGTTCTTTAAAAAGGACACACATCCTAACACTTATGCAAAGTTGATGACTTAGATGTGCAACACATGAAGTAACATTTTTCTTCAATCAATGAAGACTGACCCTCTAAGTGCGAAGAAATTAATGAAGAATTTGATTCTCAGAACCCTAAGAGAATTGTACGCGGTGTCTGAAATCATCATTCTTATACGGTGGGTTACGCCACCAACCAAAGTTGAAAATACTCAATTTGAGTTTTTGAAATTCCTCATTTGTTCAATTTCTTCAACTTTGAATTGTATTCACTCTTTTCGTCGTTTTTCTTCAATGTCTATATATATACACTTGAGTTTTATGTCCTCAACAGCATTCACTTATTGCTATTTCTTCAAGTTGCCTTTTCTGCTAAGTGAATGTGATCGGACCCGTTCCCCCTCTATGCTAAACTCAACCCGGTCTGTTTACAAATTCTTCATGTGTGTTCTATTTGAAACTCATTCAAAATCTTCACTGCGTCCTTGTTAGCTAAAGCATTTGCGAACGAAACATTAAAATTTTCTTATCTAAATTTTTCGGCTTTTGCCGCTCAAACCGTTCCACATCCCACGATAAGATTTATCTATTCACCCATGATCTACCACGATCTCTATCACTCTCTACGTGGGTGACACATGTCGCTAGGATGAGAAGGGTCAGGGGCACGTTCGTCCATTTTCCTTGGGCAAGCGGGTTTTTTACCTCAGCTATAAATACCCCTCACCCTCTGAGACTGCATTTACCCCGCTTGAACTCACTCCCCTCGCTCGAGCTCTCAAGTCCTAGCGATGCTGCTACCTTCATCGTCGCCGGTGAGGAAGAGCTTCACTGCCTCGACCTCATCACCGTCGTAGTCGCGCCGGCCGCGGATATCTTCTCTCCTCCACCGTCGTAGCCGTCTTCCTCTGCCAAGTTAAGGCATGGAAGATCTGGAATGCCGAACTTCAAATCTAACACTCCCAGTTCATCGTGTTCTTCGTCAAGGGTAACTAAAAGTTACTTTTACTGCCCTTGTAGATTCTGATGATTTCCATAAAATCTTCAAAAGGTGTTTATTCTTCAACTTCCACACTTTAAACACCTCACACAATCATCTGTTCTTGATCTGTTTCTCTAAGCAACATTTTTTCTTCAAGATTCCTCAATTTTGTGAATTTCTCAAATCCATACAACTCTGGAACCTAAGTCAAAGAACGCTTAGTGAAATTCCTCAAGACATATCTGGTCAAAATCCTCAAACTTGTTCTTTTTGCAAAAAACTTCTGAGAACACATATGACCTCTCCAAATTCTTCACACTTATACTCTGTTCACAGGTACACATGTCCGCTACTGAATCACTAGGTTCTCATCAACTTAACTCATTTGCAGTGTTCCTCGAAGAAAAACTGCATACCTCTTCAGAGAACTCAATTGTTCAAAATTCTCAGCTGAAGAAAATGGCAGATGGCAAGAAACCTCAGAAGGGAGGGAAGAAACTGGAAGTGAATACTGCCTTTGAAATACCTGATGATATCTATGCAGGGTATTGTACTCCTGATGAGGCAAGTCACGAAAAAGAAACGAAGAATGAGTGCAAGGTGCCCATTCATAGGATTGAACGAAGATGGGCACGGGAATGGAGGGAATACAGATATGTTACTCCAAAGTACATGAAGAAATTCGCTCTTAACCCTCCTTGCCCAAGACCTCCATTGGCACCTGGCCAAATTGCTGACCCCACTAGCCTCAAGTGCGGTGAGGACTATGCTGATGAATGGGCCAAGCGGCAAGCCAAGTTGACCAAACAGGCCAAGTAAGCAGTGAGGAAATTCAACAAAGACTCAGCTGCTGCCGCTGCTGAGGCCTCTACTAGCAAGAAGGCTATGCCTAAGAAGCCAGCTCGCAAACCACCTTCCTCAGCAATGCCCTCACGACCAAGCTCTTCTATGCCCTCACGGCCTATTCCTCAAGCTGCTCCAGTTCCTCAAAATGCAAAACCCTCAGCTCCTCCAGCAAAGTCCTTGGCACATGTGCATCTCGCCTCTTGCCAAAGGACCACAGGCTTCTCTATTCCTTCAGGAGCATCTACAAGTTCTTTAGCTCCTCCTCAGTCCTCAACAGGCCCCACTTTGCAGAAGACCAAGGCTACTGTTGGATGAGGCACAATACCAAGTCCTCATACGAAGCAAGTTGCCTTCCAAGTACTGTCATATGATGACGAAGCTGATGATGAGGAATTAGCAAAAATCATCAGAGACAGACAGCAAAGGGCTGCTAGAGCCAAGGGCAGTGTTGTGCCACTCATGCTGGATCCGAAGAAGATCCTGGACTTCATTGATCTCTGGCACAAGGACCCAAACACTCCCTTGCCAGAACTAAATCCCACACCTGGTCAAAGTCATATGTTGGCGGCTTTCATCTCTGAAGAAAAATGGAAATTTGAGAAAGCCAGGTCCGTGAAGAAAGCTCAGTACAAGAAGGAGCACTATTTGAGGAAAAATGTGCCGAAAATGACAACTGAACTACTTGTGACTTTACAGTCTGAAATCAAGGCGCTCAGTGATGAATTTGACGCCTACATGGCTGAATGGCTTGGAGCCAAAGTCAGATTCGTCAAACTGGCTAAAGGCCTCACATCCAATGTTGCTACTCAAACACACAATGAAATTCCTCAGGCTGAAGCATCTGCATAGCCTACTTAAGAACATGCCAGCACCGTTGATGAAAATCAGGCTACTGATGAAACTAAAAGTACCAGGGCTGATGAAGCTATTCCAGCCGCTGAGGAAACTGCCAGGGCAACCACTAGCGTTGCACCTGAAGAACAAGCCAGGCCAGTTGAAGCATCTGACACTTCGCCTAAAGAAACTGAACAAGTCAGGACAACTGCATCAGTTGTGCCTGAAGAAACTGCACCAATTTCCTCTGCTCCTTCTGCACCAACGCCAACGCCAAGTCCTATCCATCCTTGTGCATTGAAGAAAACCAAGGCTGCAGAGCAAGCTAAAGTGAAGAAAAGGAAAGCATCTGCTTCCTCAGAGTCTTCTGCACCAAAGAAGGCGAAGACTTTGACAAGCTCATATGACAATCCGATTGATGTTGTTCTAGTTTCAAGCATGCCATCAAAGGAAATAGTTCCTTTTGGTGAAGATTATGTGATCCCAAGTGACTTAGATAAAGAAGATCCTTCTGCTACTTCGACAGAGCAGTTGGATGAGGAAATTGAAGTGGACAATATCACTTCAACCCCTGTGGTATCATCGCCCATGCCTCAGCTTACAGCTGAAGAGGCAGGCGTTGAGGAAATTGATGAAGAAGAAGAAGACGTGGACATTGGGAGCACCACTCTAGCACAGAATGATGACTATTGGGAAAGTCATCACCCCAACTCTCCAATGTTCACCCCACTACAACAGATTTCTTAGTCCCCAGTCCAGACTGAAGAAATTCATATAGGCTCTGATGAACCTCAAGCGCCTCTTCTTACCATCCTTGAAGAAATTCCAGCAACTAGTGCTGATGTTAATGCTACTGAAGAAAAGGAGACCCAGGCTGCTTCTAAAGCAGAAACTGAAATTCCTCAGCCTGCGGCTCCTGAGACTGTGATTCCTAAGGCTATGATGACATTGACAGATACACCTTAGCCCAAGCCGAAGAATCCCTTCTCAAAGCAACAAAAGTTCAAATCTGATGACTTCTTTCATGAGCATGTATTCTTCACTGACTACAACCCATATGACTCTGCTCGTCTTCGAAGGAAGCGTTTCTGGACAGCAAGTCATATGAACTTCTATTCATCTCTACTATTCGATAAAGACAAGATCTTTGACCATGAGCATATTCCTCATGTGGATATGGAATCACTGCCTTGCTTCACCCGAGTCCTCAGTGTTCTTCATGACGCTTGGCTACTCAACTTCTGCACTAACATATGTGATTGAAATGAAGAGCTAATTCTTCAGTTCTACGCGACATTGCACATCACATGCAATGTCGATGATGTGAATTCATGGGTTTATGGACTGGATGACTGAAAATACTCATCACAAAGCTTTGGCCTTTGAATTACTTCATGCCATCCCAATCAGTCCACCCCCTGAAGGAGCCTTGAAGCTTTATGAAGAACCTGAACTCTCAAACCATCTGATGCAAGTGTTGATGAAGCCACAGAAGCCTGGCCAAAGCCCAAGAACCAAATTCCTCGTGAAGGAATTGCTTTATGTGCCTCGGACCATATACCGAATTTTGACCAAGACCCTGAGTCCCATCAAAGGACACAACTCTAATGAAGAAGAGGTCGTTGGCATCATGAAGAATCTGATGTTCAATATCATGCATGGTATCCCAATCAACTACCATGATTTTTTCATGAGGACTATGGCAAATGTTGGTCTTTCTCCGTTTGAATCGAAGCCTTATGCTCCTTGGATCATGAAATTCATCAGATCAAGGTTTTCAATCAACTACAAGGCTTATACACTTAACCATGGTAGCTACTTGCCCCCCATTGAAGTCCTCAAGTGGACTATTTCCTCAGTTGATGAGAAGGGCAAGGCCACTATTATTGATGAAGGCATTTGTCCATTGGATGGACAGTTCCGCAAAGCTGCATCCTACTCCACCAATGATGACTCTACCACTTATGACTCTGTCGTCAATGCTTCAAAGAAAAATCCTCAAGGCATAGCTCCAAGGGTGATGACTGATCATGAGCTTCTCCCCAGTCATCATCAAAAGGTCGATCACAACCATAAATGGGTCAAGCGTCAGTTTGGTTCAATTCTTCAAAACATGACTACTACACACAATTCAGTGAAGAAGAACCACTACTACCTCCATGAAGTATTTAGTCGCACCTGGGTTGTTCTGTCTCATCTCTATGGTGAAGAAGATCTCAAGCAGATGGGCTTCAAGCAGGACTTTGACTGGTCTCAGCCACCATCGAAGAAATTCAAGAAAGTCAAAGTTCCTCCATTGGTGGCCAGCTCATTTTCTTCATCGCGTGAGACTGATGAAAATGAAGATTTGGACGACACTGTGGCAGGCCCTACTTCAACAACCGACCCCAACAACGTTGTCGCTCCTCCATCGACATCATGAAGAAATTCTTCAGGGGCGTTAGTCCTCACTTTCGTCCCTTTTGGTCATTTGATGACAAAGGGGGGGAAATTGGAGTTAGTCTTCAAATGGTTCTTTATATATGGGTGTTTTTTTTGTTAAGTTGCAACTCTCGCTCTTCTGAAGTGTTTGTTGGATTGAGTTGTAAACTTAAATCCGATGGTGACCTGATACTTTTGCTCTGTTTTTCTGCATGCTATTTCCTCATATATGTTATACACACATGCTAAATTACATCAGTCACCATATATCATCATGCATTTTAAATTCTTCATTTGATATGTTAAATGCGTGTATGAATTACAAAATATAGGCAGAGATCTCCATGATATTACTCTACAATGTGCATCTGCTATCAAAGGCAAAATCCTATAATATGCACATCTTCAGGGGGAGTTCTTCTATATCTTGCAATCAAATTCATCAATGTCTAACACTTTCAATTGGTATGTTTATCCCCGTAAACTTAACCTATTTGTCATCAATCACCAAAAAGGGGGAGATTGTAAGTGCATCTAGTGCCCCTTAGTGATTTTGGTGTATTGAAGACTTATAGGTTCAGGGACTAATATGTTTGTGAGTCTACACAAGCTCTATAAGTCGATGAGGAGTTTGATAGTTACTGTGAAAGTCGACCCCTAAAAATGAATGTCTTCAGCTGGAGACTTTGGTTCTCCTGAAGAATTTGAAAGTGAAGAAATGGGTGTGACCTTGAAGACTTGGATATTCATGTGAGGATTATGAAGCGTGAAGACTTTTGTTTTCATAGTTTCATTTTCTCTTTCCTGAGTCATAGGAAACACTGTACTGTTAAAGGGGGTCGAGGTAATACTAATGAAACTGATTTCCAAGTGATGCTTGTCTCAAAATCCTACACCTATCCAATCCTTTCGAGTGAAGCCATTGGAAATCTCAGATCAGTCCAGTCAATTTCTTCAGTGATAGAGACGAAGATCTTCTGGTGTCTAAGGAATTTGTTCTAACTGAGGAGTTAGGAATCCGCCAGTGTGGATTGCCTAAACAGTGAGGAATTTGATACCTCAAATCCGACCATTGATGTGCTACGCACCAGCTGTCTATAATATCCTACCACCTAACGGTCATATTATTGAAGGGCATTTTTGTCTTACCATGTCGGGCTGTTCCCCAGGCTATAAATAGCTGCCCCCTACAACCACTAGCTGGCTCGCTGCTCCAAGAGAAACTAACACTTGTCATTTGAGAGCATCTCATCCTCCGAGGACTTTGAGCGAAAATCATCAAGTGAGGAAAATCCAAAAACCCAAACCCAAACACCTACAAACCCAAAGTGATTGAGCATCACTGAAGAGATTGTTCCTTTGTGGAACCGATACTTGTTACCTTTGAGGACTGTGTATCCTCCAGACGGTTAGGCATCATGGTCTGAGCATCCAAGAGGAATTGTGGATCGCCAAGTGACCAATTTTGTGAAGGTTTGGAAGTCACCTGTGAAGACTTACCACGAGTGTTGGGCAAGGTCTGTGTGACCTTAGCTCAAGGAGAATATGGTGAGGACTGTCTGTCCGAGACTGTGTGTCCTCGAGTTTAAATACTCAGCCCCTCCAACCAAACGTACAACTGTCACAGCAGTTGAAATTGGTCTACCAAATCATTGTCTTCACCAAGCCAACTGGTTCTATTTCCTCAACCCTTTCATTTCCTCATTCATGCTTTGATGAACCTGATCATTACTATTTGAAGACTTTGACTAAAGACTTTCTCTATTTCCTTAATCCAATTTCTTCAGTCTCATTGTCTTCAGCCTGCTTATCCTGTTTTCACGCTTTTTGTAATCTATGTTTGTTTTCATTTCATCATGATGACTATGCTACTGCTCTGTTATGCCTATACCCGAGTACTTATTCCGCTGCTAGTGTGTCATTATTTAGGAATTTCTTCACCTAGAAATTCCTCAGTGAAGAATTTGTAAAAATCGCCTATTCACCCCCCTCTAGTCGATATAACGCACTTTCAACAAGAAATACGTCAACTTGCGACCATCACTATTGGTCACTGAATGGTCATTGTTTTCCATTTGCGACCTTTTTGTGACCAAAAAAAGAGGGTCAAAAGCTGCCTGTGATAAACTAAAATTAACGACCTTCTTGGGGATAAGGTCATGGAAGGCAACGACCAAAACAAAAGGTCATTGAACCAACAAACTTTTGTTTTGGTCACTGGCTGTCTGCCCAGGCCACATCGGATCCGACGTGGAAAGCGGACGTGGCAAAATTGCGACCAAATGAAAAGGTCGTTACTTAGAATCAGCCCCGTCCAGTTTGGTGTCTATATGGGCCAAGCCCATTAATTATTTTTTCTAGCAGTTTGTATCAGCTACATGGGCCGAGCCCAAGAATTCGGCCTTTTTATTTTCTAGGACACGACCATCTACAGTTCATTTCTTTTTCGGGCCTCAAACTTTTTATAGTCCATTTAAATTTTGGGCCTCCATAACAAAGTTATTCCAACAAGAGTGAAACCGAGGGAATTCAAACAAGGATGTACCTTAAAGAGCCATGAGTGACAATTTTATTTCTTTCAACACAAAAGGATTCCTTAAACAACCACGGGTACAATAGTAGGTACATTCAACAAGAGGTACAGGAAGTACATGATGTACATAGGACTGTAGCTACAATTTCTATAGGAGGTACAGGAAGTACACATGAGGTACATTCAACAGCAGCAGCAACCGCCTGAAAGACAAGAGGTACTACCATGGAGCTAAACTAACAGCAACCATCCATCATCAATCGGTGACACTAGCAATGAGCGACAACGCGACATTTTAGAGACCCCCTCCCCTCGCTGCTGCTTGGCGTGCCGCATCACAAGTCCCCCTACACACAAAAAAAATCAGATGTTCAAAACAGATCAACATGTTGAGCAGTTAGGGAATCATGGAGCAAATGTTAGTGTGGTGCAAGGCGATAGATTACAGGATAAATATTAACAGAAGAAGAATCGTTGAACAAATCATGCGAAATGGCATGGTGGATTTGGAAAGTAACATTCGAGCAACAGTTTGAATCGATGAGCACAGACTATACAGATTCTAACAAGGCTACAAGGCTACATAGATTTGAACACAAGAAACCATAAATTTGAACAACCAAATTGAGAATAGGAAGTAGATCAACAATTGCATAGCGACTAAATTCTAAATATCACTGGCCAACTGGGTCGAACAATCCCCAAATGATGCGGTGCAGCGAGACAGAAACATGGAAACCAACACACAGTCCGCCAAAATTTCATTGCATCACCGAGCAAACACTGAGATCAGGCGGAAGAGACCAACACCGAATAGAGCGGTAACAGAGACGGGATGGGGGAGCAGGTAACTTACAACATTACAAAAGATACTTCCACTTTCACCGCCGACCTTGCAAACCTGTGATTTGAACACAAATTAGGACACGAGATTTGCAAGGAAAACTATCACATCACCAGTTCGAATAAGAACAAGGAGATAGGGGCGGGAGCAAAGGAACTGAGATGCTTACCATGGCTACCTGCTTGATGTTGGAGTCCTTCTTGAAGCTGTTCCTGCGAAAATAGAACCAAAATGGGCCCTAGTCAGGACGCGTCACCACGCCACAGAAACAACGTGAATCAAACCACAACAACAAAACAAATCTGGGGCTCACATGAGGACTAATACGGTGCTCAGGGGGCGCTTGGGCTTGTTGGAGTCTTTCTTGGCCTTGCTCTTCTTCACCACAAGTCTGCATCACCACAGAAACAATAGCAGCAAAGCGAATCAGAACCCAATGCAAAACAACAACAGGAAAACCCAAGTAGAACCACCATGGGAAATGAGTCCATCACCTAAAATGCATATATGCTCAATCCCCTTGCAGGCTACAATTACAGAATATGCTCAGAGATGAGAATGCCAGAACCGTTTTACATGTACCAAATAGTGTCATATATATGCAAGGAGCTGCAATGTAAATGCTACTTCTGAAAATAAGTGCACCACTAACAAATTCACATGGTCAGAATGATATAACTTGTTCAGCGTCAGCTAGTCGTCTTAAATCATCATGGCAACATATAATCATGAAGCAAACAAGTATTTGCGATTGTTGTTAACAGATTCAAGGCGAATGAGTTGAAATGCTTATTCATAGGCAATATATATTGGTGACTACAGCTAACACATTAAAAGCAAAAGAGCTAAAATGCATATGAGCATAGTGTCAACCCCCTTGTAGGCTACAGTTACAGAATATGCTCAGAAATGACAATGCCAGAACAGTTTTACATGTACCAGACTCCATCCACAAGTCCAAATTGCTAACTAATCACTTCACATGAGCAGAGTGTCAACAAATAAAACTCGTATAGGCTACACTTTGAGAATATCAGCAAAAATGAACATGGCCAACTAAAAGCAGACCCCTTGGTCCGTCCCAGGCATGGATTTGGCACGCACATAAGCAGTAAATGAGGCATCTATGCTAGGTGGGGAGGGATCAAGATAGGAGGAGGTTACCATCTAGAGATCCTGGCTCCCGGAGGTGCTCTCAACGAGGTTGGATCGCACGCGAACATTGTAGATGATGGGCCTCTTGAACAAGGGGATGACTATGTGAGTCCCCTCAGGGTAGACCTGCACAGAGCATGAACGCATACCCAGATATCAGACGCACCCAGAAGGGACCCGACAAATTGCTCAAAAAGAAAACTGTAGCGCGCACCGACGGCCTGCCGGCCGAGATCCGCGGATCCGGGCGAGGGGGTGGCGGAGGCTACCTTGTCCTTGATCCCCTCGAGGCGGTTGAAGACGATGGCCTGGTGGTCTCCCTCGGCATTGTAGAGGGTCTTGTTACCGAGGTAGAGTGCCACACCGCCGAGCAGCCCGAGCTTGACCAGCGCGCCCGCGCCCGCCGGCAGCACAAAGGATCAGATCAGATCGGAGAAGGTCGGAGCAGACGAGGCGCAGTGAGCATGGGATCTTCGAGCGCCCCGAGTGAGGAAGGAAGGAGCGGGTGGGGGTGGCAGAAGGGGGATGGTCGGGGCTAGAGGAGGAAGGGGCGGCGACGGCAGAGGGACCTGCGTGTCGATCTGGTTCGGGGAGGAGGCACGCGCTGGCGGCACATGGGCGATAGGAAGGCGAAGGGAGTGAGGCGAGAAAGAAAGGAGGCGAGGGGGTGGATGGAAAATGTGCACGAGGACTCAGGAGAGCTAGGGTTTTGGCTTCGGTGGGCTTCGGGTGAGGACAGTCGTTGGATCCTGGAGCATCCGACGGTGATCCATCCATGATCCGCGTGAAACAACCACTGACCAATCAAAACGCAATACACGCATATGATGCCATGACCATCTAAATTGGTCGTAGTTAACCAAAAAATTGGTCGTAGTTAACCAAAAAATTGGTCGTAGTTGACTAAAACTTTGTTTTCCATTTTCAAGTGTTTAAAATGAGTTTTTTGTGAAGGACCTACAATATATTTATTGCAAAATTGGATGAAATCAATTTTTTAAAATATTATGACATATTTCATGTACAATTGACCAAATAGTTGGGTGTTAAAAGTTTTGATTCACCTCCCGTGAAAAAGACAAATTTCCATCGACAAGTTGTAAGCGGGTCAAGTTTGAACTACAGCTGCCTCATAGTTTGCTCTTTATTTTTTACAAAAATCATTTCTATAGCATAAGTATATATTTAATCAAAGAAACACCAAAAAAATCCAAGATTCACCCACTAGCTAGGAACGGTCATGCCCGCCGTTTTGACCGCATTTTGAAACGGGCATAAAAAATTCAAAAAAACAAAAAATTGGAAAACCTTCGCATAGTGTCATTATATGTGACCAAGTTACCAGGCTAAATAATAAACTTGTAATACGGCGATCCTTATAAAAAACTGTTCTCAGAAATGAGCTATCATCTATGAAGATTCATGGCTTTCAAGCCAAATGATCAATCTTATGGCCACATTCATGGCATAGTTTGTTCAAATGATCTCATATTGTGCACCAGGGTGCATCTTGGAATGAAAAATAATGTTGCCTAAGGAAGTTATCATTTTCTTTGCACGAAAAAATCATTTTCCATTTTTGGAGTGCCCAAACTGAGCTTTATTGTGAAGGACCTACCAAATATTTGTTGCAAAATTGTACCAAATCAATTTTATCAAATACTAGGACATATTTAATGCACAATTGACGAAATGGTTGGGTGTGAAAAGCTTTGATCCACCTCTCGTGAAAAAGACAAATTTCCATCGATTCAGTAGGAAGCGGGTCAAATTTGAACTGCAGCTGCCTCATAGTTTGCTCTTTATTTTTTACAAAAATCATTTCTAGGTACATATGTATCTATTTAATCAAAAATACATGGTTGGTGGCGATACATCAAGGTTTGGACGGTGGCCGAGGGCCCCAACTCCAGAGCGCGTAAAATCGCATGCCCGCCGCGTGGTCACCGCATGACCGTGGTGTTTCCATGCATTCTGGGCGGCCTAGGCATGTCTAGTGGGTTCGGCACTCCCCAGGTAGGTGCTAGGAAGAAATTTACAACATAAGATTCTCACGAGGAGACCGAACTATCCTCAAACATGAATTAGCAGCCAAGTGTTTGATTAGCGGTACGGGAAATGCACATGGCTAATGGGCGTGAGTTTTGGCTGAGGATGATCAATTACTAAGAAGACTTTCTTCACAAATTTTCAACTCAAAAGGAGGAGCCTAGGTGGTACTTGCTTTGCAAAGTACCACACTGGAAATAAATACGAATGTTGAAGCCGGGCTCAAAATAATGAATAGATTGAGCTGAAATTTGGTGGAGGATGGTTATTCGGGCATAGGAAAGCACTGTAGAAAATGGATACCATTTGGACATGCCAAAGTGGTACTTCCTTCACAATGCTCTTCTCTAGACAGAAACTTCAAAAAATTAGTGAGATAAATTGGCTAAATGAAATGAGCTCAAATTTGGTGTAGGTAAGTTACATAGGCATATAGAATAAGTGGAAAAAATTCAACTCATTAGGATATGCATAGCTAGTACTTCTTTCACAAAGGTTCTAGGTGGACAAAAACTTTGGAAATTTGCCGAGGAAGATTTACTGGGAAAATGGAGCTGAATTTTGTCATGAGGCAATGATTTGGATAGGAAAGAGTGCCCAAAAATTTTTAGGGCAATCAAGAATATATAAATAGCACTTCCTTCACAATGCTCTTCTCTGGACAGAAACTTCGGAAAATTAGTGAGAGAAATTGGCTAAATGAACTGAGCTCAAATTTGGTGTAGGTAAGTTACATAGGCATATAGAATATGTGGCAAAACTTCAACTCATTAGGATATACATAGCCAGTACTTCTTTCACAAAGGTTCTAGGTGGACAAAAACTTTGGAAATTTGCCGAGGAAGATTTACTAGGCAAATGGAGCTAAATTTTGTCATGAGGCAATGATTTTGATAGGAAATAGTGCCCAAAAATTTTGAGGGCAATCAAGAATATACAAATAGAACTTCCTTCACAAAGTGTTGTTCTGAACAGAATAGGAAAATGAATATTGTTGAATTATTTTTGAACTAGGCAAGGAAGGTTTTTTTACATATTTGACGAATATATGACCCAAAGAATTTATGAGCTTTTTTTGGGGAATTTTGGGAAGGACAGAAATATAGGTTGCATCACAACCTAGGGCAATAATTGACACATGGACATGACACATAGGCAAAACTAATGAGGTGGCGCCTAGTCATAGCAACCCACCACAATTGACAAGGTTATGACCATCTATATTGGTCGTGATCAGCTAGAAATAAGGTAGCGGACTAGTGCTATCTGCTTTATGACCATTTCGTGTAAGGAAATTACGACCTTTCTGACCAAAATGGTCGTTATAGTTCAGGGTTTGGAGCACCCTGAACATCTTTTGACCAATTGGTCTCAAATGGTCGTAGATTTATGACCAATTCTTTCAGGGTCACTGACAGAAGGTCACAAGTTGACATATTTCTTGTAGTGGATGGTTTAACTTGAAAATAATGAAGATTGTAAATCTTATTAAAATAGAGAAACGAATTCAAATGGTTTGACTTCACAACAATCATCATTGTAGATCTTATTCAAACAGAGAAACGAATTCAAATTTAGTTCATATTGAAGCGGTAGTATATATGTTTGGAATGCACTAAAATGTTCATTTGAGTAGCAGGTTGCATGCATTATACACGTAGCAAAATATTTTAATTGAACATAACATGAATCCAAAGTTTTGAATGACATTTGTAGTGTGAATTGATTTGGTACAATACACGGGACTAGACTCTCGTGTGTGCTGTGAATTGATTTCTTTTTGGTTTTTCATCAACGGAAGTGCGAAATGATTTGGTACAGTACACATTAGGCTTGTCCGGAAATTTCAACCCGTGCCTTGTTACCCTGAAATATTTAAGATATATCTTTGTCTCATTGTGCTCCGACAACTCCCTCCATCTCAACCCGCGCCTTGCTATTCCAAAATTACATCACGCACGAAAACTCCCACCTCCTGTGAAATCCCGACACACGAAATGCCCGTGATACCCCTGAACCGAAAGAACCGCCTAGCTCAAATTGGTGGGGGTACTTTCATAACTTACCCCAAATTTCGGACAAGCGCGTCCCTAAGCCATGGTTCCCCACTCCCATCCCATCCGCCCACCCATTCGTACACCAAGGCCACGATAACCCGTGAAGCCCCACACCCTCCTCCATCCGCCACCCAGCCGGAGCCTCTTCCCCGATGACGTCGTCCACAGCAACACCTCGGTCTCCCTCATCCACCGTACCGGATGAGGATCCATCATCGATCTCGTTGTCCCACCAGTTCAGCCACCCTGTCCTCCACCTCCAAGGAGCTTCCCCGACATTCCCCTCGTCTTTCGTGCCACCTCCATTCCCACACCACCGTCTTCACCTGCACCACTAGAAGAGTTGCATCATCACCGTTACCTCGGATGAAGCTGTGGCCTAATGGGCGCCACCAAAGAGGTTGTACACTAATTGCCGCATTTTCTTCTTGATTCGATCTCACGGTGTTGCGCTCGGTCTCGAGCCGACACGGTGCGGCTCCATCCATGGTGGCATCGCCGGCCACTTCCTCCACAGTATGGCTCCCTTGACGGTGACGTCCACATCAGTAGGAGCTGCTACTGCTTTAGCTCTCGCTCGTGCTGCTGCTCTGTTCTTGCTCTCGGTCCCCTGCCTGGTCTTCTCTTGCTATTGCTCTTGCTCTTGCTCGCGCTGCTGCTCTCACTCTTGCTCTTGCTTGTGATGCTGCTCCAATTTAGCTACACTTCAGTCGAGTGAATCGAGTTTTGGGCCAGTCGATTTTCAGGGGGTGGGAGGGCTTGCCGGAGTTAAGGAAGAACCAGCCGTAGCGGGGAGGCAAGCTCGCTGGAGAGGTACCCCATTATCTATCTTAGGGTTCAGGGTGGGGGTGTTGGTCATCGCCGGTGGTGGGGCGGTGGCGTGGGGATCACCGAAGAAAAAGCT